>NC_048442.1:307500-593318 GCF_004353265.1 Vitis riparia | reverse complement strand
TTTTAGACATGTGCAGTTTTATGAAAATACTTTTTCTTATCATGGTGATTCTGTAAAAAATTTACAAACCAACATTGACTATACCCATTTTTCTGAATGTTCGAACTATGTGTCTAGTTCTTCTACTATTGGTTCTTCTTATTCGTTTTCAAGTTCACCATGTTTGCCTTGTAGTGATTCTCCACACTTGTCCTCAGATCCTCTCCTTGATCTGCAAGGTCCTATTTCTATGGAACCCCTCTCAGATTCTGCAGCTTCAGACTCAACTTTCCCATCGTCGGTGTCTTCCGTTCCTCGTGTGATCACTTCCAGTCACCCGATGATTACCAGAGGAAAAGCTGGTATATTCAAACCACGGTTATATCATGCTATGAATGTTTTATCTTATTCTAAAACTTTTCAGGCACTTCTTGCTCTCAAAGAACCTCGGGGTTTTAAGTCTGCTACAAAACACCCTGAATGGCTCTTGGCTATGGATGATGAGATTCAAGCTTTGAAGACAAATGATATGTGGGTTCTTGTACCTATTCCTCCCAATCACAATGTGGTAGGTTGTCGCTGGATTTTCAAAACCAAACTTCGATCGAATGGGTCCATTGAACGTCACAAGGCACGTCTTGTGGCTCAAGGATTTTCTCAGATTCATGGTCTTGACTTTGGTGACACATTTAGTCCTGTAGTGTGCCCTACTACAGTTGGAATTATTTTGTCATTGGCTATTACTTCTAGATGGCGTTTACATCAGCTAGATGTTAAAAACGCCTTTCTACATGGTTTTCTCAATGAAGAGATGTATATGGAACAACCTCTTGGTTACACAGATCCATAGTTCCCTCAGCATGTTTGTCACCTAAAAAGGGCTCTTTATGGGTTGAAACAAGCTCCTCGAACTTGGTTTTATCGTTTTAGTTCCTTTTTGCTCAAACTTGGATTTCTTTCTAGTCAGGCTGATTCTTCATTATTTGTCTATCACTCCTCGGTTGGAACTATTTATTTACTTCTTTATGTTGATGACATGGTCATAACTGGAAGTAATTCTTCTATGGTTCAAACCCTCATTACTCGACTTTCCAAGGAATTCTCCATGAAGGATTTGGGTGATCTTCATTATTTCCAAGCATTGAAGTGCAAGCTAATGAGAAGGGTTTGTTTCTCAGTCAAACGAAGTATGCCGTTGAACCGTTGCAACGTGCTTCAATGATTGATGCAAAGCCTATTTCTACACCCTGTGTTGTTAGTCAACATCTCCCAATTGAAGGAAAATTGTTATCTGATCCTACTATGTTTCGTTCACTTGCAGGTGCTCTTTAATACCTGACCATCACCAGGCCGGATCTCTCCTTTAGTGTGAATTATATTTGCCAATTCATGCATGCTCCCACTGAGGACCACTTTCGTGCTCTCAAGCGCATTTTGCGCTATGTCAAAGGCACTCCTCATCATGGACTTCAACTTCATCAACAATCCACTCATGATATTCTTGCTTACTCTGATGCAGATTGGGCAGGCTGTCCTGATACACGTCGTTTCACTACTGGCTACGTTTTTTTTTTTTTTTGTACCAATTTGGTTTCTTGGTCCTCTAAGAAACAAATCACTATCTCTCGATCAAATGTCGAAGCAGAATATCGCTCTTTAGCTGTTGCCACTGCTGATATTGCCTGGATTGTTCAACTACTTCAGGACCTCCATGTTACACTCTCAACAACACCTAAAATTCTTTGTGACAATCAAAGTGCAATTTTTATAGCAGTCAATCCGGTTACTCTATCTCGCTTAAAACATATTGCGATCGACTACCACTTTGTTCTTGAACTTGTTGCTAATGGCACTTTGAAAGTTGATTTTATCCCTTCACATCTACAGCTTGTTGATTCATTGACCAAAGGCGTCACCAAGCCTCAGTTCTTTTTCTTCCGAAGCAAGCTCAGCGTTATTCCTTCACCCATGCTCATCTTGCAGGTGGGTGATAAGGGAGAATCATTTGATTCTCCATAAGATTTGCTATATCCCAATTCGATTCCATAAAATCCGGTTATACAGTTGTAAATATGTGTAGATATGTTTTCAATATTTGTATTTCAAACCTTTCCTATTTAATAGGATCACATTGTTGTAATTTATTTTATATATATTTGATGTTATCTCTTGCAGATGGCAATGAGGATTTCAATCATTATACATTGTTTCTTAAACATCTTTACCCACTTCTATGCCCGTTTTTCAATCTTCTCCTGCCCATCTCCATGCATACCAGTATCACCCATCTCGTCATCCATCTCATGGCCCTCCACATCCTCCATAATACTCATGCATATCACCACCCTTCAATACCCAACTTCCTCATTTTCTTCCCCACCACTTTTTCTTTCTCTACACCACATATTCATTTTTTTTTTAAACACCCGTGAGACCCATTTCTCTCCCATCTCCCTTCTCCATTTCATCGCTGCCATCATCAATGTGTAGTCTTTGCTCCTCATCGTCAGCTTGCCACCCCAAGACCTTCAACTTTAAAATTTTAAAAATAGGGTAAAACCTTTCTTTGATCTTCAAGGTGGATATTTTGAGTAATGGGTTTTGTTGGTGGGCTCCCAAAGCATTGAGTTGTGGGCCTAAGTTGGTTCATGTGGGCCTTAAGCCCCATTCTTTGAGTTTAGGTCTGATTAGTTTATATTGGGCTTTGCATGATTGAGCTTCACTACAGGCTACTTAGCATGTTTTTAAATTGCTCTAAGCCTTTGTCCGTTTGGTGTAAACCCCAATGGGCCTAGCATTTGGCCCTCTCAAGTCTTCATTTTTTTTAATGATGCAAATGTAATTTTTTTATAAAAATTTCATCCTCAAATAACCTTTCAAAATTCACTTTCTATTTGTATATTCCAAATTTCAAATCCTTTTATGAAATTCCAATTTTCAAAGTTTAGTTTACAAAACTTTAATTCTTGAAAATTTAATTTTCCAAAACTCCATTCTTAAATTTAATTGTACAAAATACCATTTTCGAAATAATTTCCTAAAATTTGATTTTAAATTTAGTTTATAAAACTTTGATTCTCTAAAATTCAACTTACCTTTTTTTAAAATTCAATTTTCCAAGTTTCCATTCTTGAAATAATTTTCTAAGGTTCTAATTTTAGGTCTAATTCTCCGAGATTCAAATTTTTAAAATTTAATTCTCCAACAAAATTCCACAATTCCGAATTTAATCTTTTTTTAAAAAAATGTCACTTTCAAATAAATTTTCGCAACTCCATTTCCTTTCAAAGCAAATCTTCAAAAATTTCATTCTCAAATAAATTTTCAAAATTCCCTTTTCTTATAGTTAATCCTCAAATTTCCACTTTCAAATAATTTTTCAAAATTCTGATTTCTGAATTTAATTTCCAATTCCCACAATTCCAAATTTTCACACTTATTTATTTAATCATTATTATTTTCGCTATTATTATCATTATTCCATTTATTTATTTCATTTAAAAATTCCAATCATTAAAGTTCAATTTTTCAAATTCCGTTTCCCAAATTTAATTTTCAAATCTTAAAAATTCCACTATTCACGTTCATTCTTTTAAATATTACTTTTGTTATTATTATTATTATTCCATTTATTTATTTATTTATTTTAAAAATTCCAATCATTAAAGTTCAATTTTTCAAATTTCCGTTTTCCAAATTTAATTTCCAATCTCTAAAATTTCACTATTTACATTCAGTTGTTTAATGATTATTTTCATTATTATTATTATCTCATTCATTTATTTATTCACTTATTCATATATTTAAAATCCCATTTTTAAATAATTCTTCAAATTTCCAATCTCTAAATTCAATTTCCAATTTCCAAAATTCCTATCTTCGTAATTATTTATCCCATCATTATTATTTTCGTTATTCTATTAATTTATTTATTCACTTGTTCATTTATTTAAAATTTCATCCCTAAATAATTCTTTAAATTTCCAATCCCTAAGCTCAAATTTCAATTTCCGAAATCCTAACTTCCGCAATTATTTATCCAATCATTATTATTTCGTCATTATTATTATTCAATTCATTTATTTATTCACTTATTCATTTATTTAAAATACCGTCTTTAAATAGTTCTTTAAAATTCCAATTTCCAAATTTAGTTATCTGAAATTCCAATTTTTTAATTTCCTAACTTAATTTTCAGTTTCCAATATTCCAATTCTCGCATTTATTTCGTCACTTATTTATTATTATCATTTTATGCATTTATTTCTAAAAATTCTGTCTTCAAATGATTTCCAAGATTTTCAATTTTTATAATTCAATTTTCATAGTTTCTACTTCTCAAATAATTTTCAATTCTGATTTCTTTCAAAATTTAATTTCCAAAGTCCCAATTTTCGTAATTTAATTTAAAAAAAAAATCTCAAACTCTTAAATAATTTTCAAAATTTCAATTTCTTTCAAATTTAATTCCTAAAATTCTCATTCTTACATTTAATTTCTAAAAATCCAATTTCAAATAATCTCTAAGACTCCAATTTTCAAATAAATTTCAAAAATTCAGTTTTAATTCATGTTTGGTGATGCATGTGATATGTTTTGTGCTCCTTACTGTACACTGACCCCATTTTTATGATAGCGCATTGCTTGTTTGTGGCCCAGGTACGCATCCACTCCCATTTTGGTCATTCTCTATGCACGTTTTGATTCCCATATGTGCATGATATATTTGAGTATCCATTGATTTTCCTATTGAATGCCACGTCAGCTCCATTTTATTAGTATAGATTTGACTTTAGGGACTTAGAGGGGTGCTACGGTCTTCACCGTACTTTCCCGATAAATAACCTAACCCCCGAGTCCGATCCGATTTTTCACATACCACATTTTCCAAAATAAGGAGTCACACTTAGGGTTTTCTTTCTTATTTTGTTTACCCTTTTAAAAATAAAACAAAAATAAGTGGTGATTCAAAGTCATTTTTTTAATAAATAAAACCATTTTTCAAATAAAAATCGAGTTCGTCATTGAGTGGAAACGCATGAGCCAAAATGTGGGGTCCACAAAATGTTATAAGTAATTTCTCAAGACTATCAAATGCTATAGTAAAGAAATAAAAAAAAAATAACAAAAATTTCAAATTCTCATTTTTAACCAAGGTTTGAGTGAAAATCTCATATTTATTTTGAAGAAAAAATGTTTTTTCAATTTAGAAAACACCCTAAAAATATTTATTTAGCATTCTCGAAGATAAGAGGTTATTTAACTAGTTCCAAAATGTTATGAGAGGTTATTTCCCAATTCAATCGATTAGGTATTTCTAATAGAGGATCGACTAAGATCGCTCAAAATGTTCTTCTTCTTCTTGTATTTGGTGTCTAGCCAATTGAGGTTCCATTGAGGACTGATCAAGGCCAAAACTTGCCAATGGTTAACTATAAAGGATTAAATACCTCAAATGACTCCCTAATCGATTAAACAAGAGTTCTATCAATCGAGTGCTTTTTGCCCAATTTTAGGTGCCTAAATGGATTTTCTATAAATTGAAGAACACTTATACATTTATAAATAAGAGAATATTTGCAATAACTTGTTTATCTACCCCTTTCTCTCATCCATAAGTCTCTATTCAAGTGCATTTATTATTTCACTTACAAATCCTTTTTGCGTATCTTCTTGTATTCGTCATAGTTTTTCTCTGTATTAACCAAAACTTAGTGCTATGACCAAGTGTTGTAAAATCTCATTTATTAATTGAATGTTAAGTAGTCGAGACTTCAAGTTGGTATTGAACTTGAACGGAGTGTAGTACCAATTGAACCATAAATCAAAGTGTACAAGATTGAAGATTGGTTTGAAGTATCGGCTAGTGGAACTGTTACTTTGAAAAGAGATTGAGAGGAGTAGATGTAGACTGGATTATCAAACCATTATAAAAAGAGTTTGCATTCCTCGTCCTTCTTCTATTTACTTATTTGTTTCAATTATTATTTAATTTTAATCACCTAATTCACCCCTCTGTCCCCCCTCCCCATTTTACCTAATTCATACCTAATTTGTGAATATAACCTTTCACCTTTTATTGGCCTAAAAAATACCTCCTATCTTTTAAAACTTGTAGGTAATCAATCAAAATTAGTGTGACATAAAAACTGGGTTGCTTTTCAAATTCAAACATGAGAAAGGTTAAATTTATAAATTTGGTATCATCTCATCTATTTTAGTCAATCAATTTTATAAGATAAGTGATAAGATATTCTATCCAACTTACTTTTTATATTTTGTGGGATATGACGATCTTAAGTCAAGATATAAGATGTATATATACATTCATTCATCATAATTTTTTCTTTCTCATCCATTTAAAAATTTTTTTTACTATACATTTTGCGAACACAAAAAATGATTAAAAAAACATTAAATTTGTAGTTAAAAAATAAATAAAGATGTGTATAAAATATATAGTAAAATAATAAAATATTTTAATCATAAATATTATTAATAAAAAATAAAAAATAAAAAATACCGTACTAAATGACTTTAAAATGATATCAAACATGAGACAAATTTTATATTTTATAATAATAAATAGTATGATGTAATATATATATATATGAGAAAGAAGGAAAAAAAAAAAAGGCTAGGCTGGTCCAATTGGATCCTACACCTTTCGGCCTAAACTTGAACTAACAATATTCACCTCGTAATGGGCCGGACCAATTTGGACTCGGCCCACTTGGTTTGGGTTGATAGTAAAATCAAGTAAACACATAAATAATCTATTATCAACTTGTATTTCAGTATTTAACACAAATTTTATTAGTCGATTAAATATCATATTTTAAACTCGATACAACATTGGGTAACAAATGTGCATTAAAAAAACATATTAAATCAATATAAAAACTATTAGTGATCATAAAACGTGACATGCATCTCATTACATCTTTTTTCCAATATACATATATTTAATAAGTAAAAATATGTGCATTATTATTAAATAATTTGCAACTATATACATAATATAAACTTTAAATGTTTAAAGATTTAGGTGGTGTTTGTTTTTTTTGCTTAATTCTAAATTATTTTTGTAATATTTTATTTTTATTAAGTATTAAAAAAGTAAAGAAAAACTAATATGTTATTTTTTCTATTTAGAAAAAGTTAAATATTTTGACTTTTTCTATTCAGTAAAAAGTTTATAATAAGTCATGAAAAAAATAGAAAAACAAAAAACTTAAATTCTGAAAACAAATTGTTTTTAACAAAAATTAAAAAAAATAAATGCCACCTTAGTCTAACTATCTACATTTGACTCAAGCATAATTTAAAGCTCAAACAATAAGAAAATTAGAAGTAAAAGTAATTATTACAATAACCGAATTTCATATTTGGATAGGATATTTTTGAAATACTTTTATCCACATTAAATTAAGAAAAAAAACACGAACCTTCCTCCTCTTAAGTTAAGTTTACAAGTATAAGATACATGCACTTTTAAAATTTTTATTTTAAGTGAAATTATTGTTTGTTAACATCTATAAATCGATAATTGAACTGCGATTGAATTTATGATAATCATATAATTTTATATAAATTAAAAATAATTATAATAAATTATATATATTAAATTAAATTAGAAAGATAAATATAAATATATTAATTTTTTTATTAAAAATAACATATATAATATTTAAATATAAAAATATATTTAAGATGAAAAGAAAATCATAGTATTTAATTTGATATCCTCACGTCAAAGTGTCAAACCAAGAGAGGAAGAGCATTTAAAATGACATTCAAGTTGGGCCACTAATGTCGTTGGTAAGTGCACCAAGGCCCCACCAAGACGGCCCTTTAATTCTTGGTGGGCTGGTGGGTCCACTCTCATCTCAGTCCTCACCACCTCACGAGTCACGTGACCGATGAGGAAGCAACAGAACATTAACACTGCCGTCAACTGGGGATCACGTGTCTACCATAGTTCCATCCTGTCCCATCCTATTATTTTATATTTTCGCTCCATTTTATTTTATTTTATATGACATATTTTTATTTGTTCATATTAAATTTGAAATTCACCAAAAATATTAAATAAAATAATATTTTTTAATACAAAAATTGTTTACCCAACACACTAAAAAAAAAAAAAAAAAAAAATCAAATCTCGCCCTAGAGTGTTCATAATTACATTATCTTTTATTATGATATTATTATTTTATATTTAATATTATGTTATTTCGTAATTTTGTGTCACTACTTTATATTTTTATTTTATTCTTTTATACCTAATTCTCATATGTTTAAATTTTTAGCATAAGCTGAGAATAACTTGGTGTGGACCCCGCACTTTGGCTCAATGCGTTTTCCACTCGATGGCGAGCTCGATTTTTATTTTATTTGATGAAAATTTGATTTTTAGAAAAAGATTTGAAGTCACCACTTATTTTAATTTTTTTAAAGGAAAAACAAAATAAGAAAGAAAAAACCTAAGTGTGACTCCTTATTTTGGAAAAGGCGGTATGTGAAAAACCGAATCGGGTTCGGGGGTCAGGTTACTTATTGGGAAGGTACGGTAAGGACTGTAGCACCCTTCTAAGTCCTTAAAGTCGGGTCTCTACTAATAAAATGAAGTAATCATGTCAATTGATGGGGGAATCAATGAATACTCAAAGTGATCATGCACATGTGAGAATCTAAACATGTATACAGAAAATGACCCGAGCGGATGTGGATGCGTACCTGGGCAGTGATCCATAAAGCGCTATCAAGAAGTGAGGTTAGTGCACAATTAATGAATAGTTTCGAGCATGTCATAGAGCAGAATAAAATCAATCATGCATGACAATTAAATCAAACAAACAATCAATCAATCATAAGGAAATCACATATGTTGGGCCCCCACCAAAACCCGATTTATATTGCATGAATTAATCCCATAAATTCCATTATTCGGAATTACGGAAAATTCGTTTCTGCTTATTAAAGTCAAGAGGAGCAGAAGATTGTTTGAAAGCCAGAGCGAAATTAAAACTATTCGGGAGAAAATTAGATTTTTGAAATTTAATTGAAAAATTAGAATGTTGAAGATCATTTGAAGGTGGACTTTTTAGAAATGAACAAATAAAATGGTAATAAAAATAATGATGATAACAAATGAGTAACTGGGTAAATACGGTAATCGGAACATTAGGAACTGAAAATTAAGTTCGGAGATAGGACACTTGGAATTTTAGATAGCTAAATTTAGAAATCGGAATTTTGAAGAATTAGACTTTAATGATTGAGATTTTTAAGAGAAATAAATGGGCAAATATGGAATAATGTTATTAATTAATCAAAACGATATTTGGACGGATGAATAGTGAGTAGTGGGGTTTGTGAGATTAAAAATTAAATTGGAAAATCGGATTTTGACGAAAGTGATATTTGAACGGATGAAAGTGAATAGTGGGATTTTGAAAATTAAGTTTGAAAGTCGGATCTTTGAATAATTGCACTCTAATTATTGGAATTTTTAGAAGAAAGAAATAAGTAAACGTGAAATCTATAACAATGATAACAAAGATGATATTTGAAGGAATAAAAGTGAATGGTGGAATTTTTGAGTCTCAAGATTAAATTTGGAAATCCGGTTTTGAAGAATTAAACTTTAATGATTGAAATAAATAAATAAATAAATATGAAATAATGATACTAATTAGCAAAAATGATGTTTAAACGAATAAAAAAAGAATAGTGAGACTTTTTGGATTGAAAATTAAATTTGGAAGTTAAATTTGAAAATGACGATTTTTTTTTTTAAAAATATTTAAAGATAGAATTTTATTTTTATTTTAATAAAAAAATTAAATTTGAAAATAATGAAATTTTAGGAAGTCAAAGTGTTGAAAACTAAATATATATTATTTTTTTTAAAAAGAGAGTTTTTGAAAAATTAAATTAAAATTGAAGCTTTGAAAAATTAAATTAATATTGGGCCTTGAAAAAAATTATCTTGAAATTAAAATTTTAGAAATGGAATCTTTGACATAAGAAATTGGAGAAAACTAAGGAAGTAATAACAATAATAAAAAAAGGAAATGGCCACCAAATGTGTACAGCAAGTCTATAAGGAATAAACAAATGAAAAGAAAAAAAGCAAGCCCATTCTCCAATGCACCTCTCTGCCATACCCACACTAACCATTCGCTGAATGCCCTGAGATACTCCATTTCTTTTTTCTGTTTTCTCAAGTAAACCCATTATGCTCACAATCACATTAGAAGCTGCCAATATTGAATCGATTGAATGCTGAGGAATGGCTACATGACCCTTTTCTGTACACTTTAAAGTTCACCATGTCCCCAAACTTCAGGAACTCGGTTTGTGTGTCCTCATAAAACTCCTCATAACAGCGTTCGAAATAATATGCTCAGAAAGTGCAGACCCATAACCCAGTGCTGCTCCAAGAATAGCCTTCAAGGTCGCTTGCTTGACGAGAACCTTCGTGTCACGGACGATGGAGCTGTAGGTTAGAGGCTGCTGAGCCACATTTCTTATTTCTCATGCCTTCTATCCCTTCCTTTTTTATTATATCCTCGCTGCCACTACAGAGGCTGGATAGATTCGGGACCTTAGAGGAGGCTAAAAAAAAACCTAGGCAGCCATGCGTGCATGGATAACGCAGACGTGGGTGTGATGGCAAGAGGATGTGGGCACGGGACTAAGGAATTATGAAGGTTAATGAGATGGAAAGGTGAGAAGGTGATGTGGTCGGGTATGAGGGTGAAAGAGCGGAGAGTTACAGGGGGTGGTCGTGCATGGGGTTCCAAAAGAATGGTGCCAAAGCCATAATCAACAAGCCCAATAACAGAGAAGAATAGATTCACAGCACGAACTGAGCAAAAAATAGCGAAAAATAAAGATCAGAATTGAGGAGATGGTCATACCTAAGCTTTCTAGCTGAAGGTGGTCCGACTTTCTCTCCTCTTGCTCCTCTGCCACCTCCAGAATCCCCCGCCTCTTCTTTCCCTCCTGACCTCAAATCCCTCCTCTCTCTCTCTCACCCACTCTCCTGTGGCCTCATCAGCAGGCATGGCCCCTCTGAAATTATGGCCATCCCTACTCCTCTGCAGCTGGTCCCCCCCCACCCAATAAAAGGGGTCTACATGGACTAAAAGTTTTATATCAAGAATAATATGTTTTTTGTGATATTAAACTTAAAATTATTAAAATAAAAATAATATTTGAAAGAAAAAAAAACTAATCACGGTTTTGAAGTAATTTTAGAAAAGTTAACTGTTGACCTTTGTTTTGTTTGGTAATATTTTCGATAACGATTTTATGTTATCTAAGACAAAAAATTAGAAAAACTAAAAACTGTTTTATATTTTTTGTTTTTAAGAAGATAAAATAGGGTGTTTTCAAAGCACATTTTTAGTTATTTTTTAATGATTATTTTTAAAAATAATTATATAAACATGTAAAATGATTAAAAATAAAAAATATAAAAAATATTTTTAAAACATATTTAAAATATTAAAAATATTTTATGTTTTTAAATAAAATTTTATTTTATAAAACATTAGACAATAGTTTTCAAAAACTATTTTTAAATAAATTTTTATTCTATAAAACATTAGACAATAGTTTTCAAAAACTATTTTTTAAAACCATTTCCGAAAATAATTATCACAACGGACTTGTTACTTCTTAAAAGTAGTTTTTTTTTTTTTTTTCAATTAAAAATCACTTATAAACATATAAAGAACTACATGAAATGATTTTTTGAATCAGACTTGGTAAGTAATTCTTTTATAAATTACTTCTTTTTTTTCTTTTTGTTTTTTAAGTAATATATCATAGAAAATAGCATTAGGCTTTTTTAAAAAATAAAAAAAATACCCAAACACCGCCTTTTTGTCCTATTAGAAGCTTTTGTATGATTGGCGATGAGGTAGAAGTGCTTTTATGAGAAATCACTCTCAAATAAACTATCCTTGGTACCAAAAAGTGCTTCTCAAGGGCATATTAATGAATACTACCACCTAATTTTGCTTTTATATTTATAAGATAAAAAGTTAATTAAGAGTGTATTTGGTAGTAATTTTAAAAATATTTTTATTTTTTAAAATTTTTGAAAGATACAAATTTTTTAAGTGTTAAAAAAAATAAAAACACTTTGTATAATCATTGCCAAACATACTCTAATAATATCCTAATAATATGATTAGGATGATCAAATATGAAAAAAATTATTAGAATATAAATAATGTGATTGGAGTATAAAACTTTGATAAAATTTTTATTTCAAGAACAAACGTATATTAATAGTCTGTTTAAGTTCATTTTCAAAAATAATTATCAAATAGTTCTTGATAGTTTGAAGGGTTTTCTCAACTTATTACATATGGTAATGCAAAAGAACTAAAAACATTTCAAATTTGTTCTAAACAATAATTTATTTTTATATTAACTTATGAAAAAACTATTTTCAGTTCAAAAATTGCCCAATATATATTTTTTTTAAATTGTGAACTTAGTTATGTTCGGTTCTTAATTATTTTTTAAAATAAAATTCTGTTAAAAAATTCAAATATAAAAGCAATTTTATTGGTATATTTTTATTGAAAATAAATACATTTTATCCCATCACTTTTTTAACCTATTTTTAGTACTTTGATTCGACCATTGGTTCAAATTCTATAAAACAAACTTTGAAGTAAAATTTCTCAAATATCTTCAAAATATGACAATCATTAGTTTTGATTTTCGATTTTATAGAGATGTTTGCATAATTGTTCTTGATTTTTGCATACAACTGTGAAATGTGACAATTTTGAACTTCGACAATAGGTATTTTTCTTTGTATTTTAGTTTTTTTTTTTTTAGCCAATTATTCATTGTTTTTTTTAATAAGTTTGAAGGAAAAAGTGTTGAATTTTGAATGTAAAGGGACAAAATGTAAAACATACAAAAAATTGAAAAGATGGAGTATATTCAACCCAAAAAGAAATTATGACTCCGTTATGAAAGTATTTTAAAAAACAACTTTAACATTAGTTTTTGAAAATTATTTTTACTTTGAAAAGAGATTGAGAGGAGTAGATGTAGACGGGATTATCAAACCATTATAAAAAGAGTTTGCATCACTCTTCCCTCTTCTATTTACTTATTTGCTTCAATTATTATTTAATTTTAATCACCTAATTCACCCTCTGTCCCCCCTTCCCATTTTACCTAATTCATACCCAATTTGTAAATATAACCTTTCACCTTTTATCGGCCTAAAAAATACCTCCTATCTTTTAAAACTTGTAAGTAATCAATCAAAATTAGTGTGACATAAAAACTAGGTTGCTTTTCAAATTCAAACATGAGAAAGGTTAAATTTATAAATTTGGTATCATCTCGTCTATTTTAGTCTATGAATTTTATAAGATAAGTGATAAGATATTTTATCCAATTTACTTTTTATATTTTGTGGGATATGACGATCTTAAGTCAAGATATGAGATGTATATATACATTAATTCATCATATTTTTTTCTTTCTCATCAATTTTTAATTTTTTTTTACTATACATTTTGCGAACACAAAAAATGATTAAAAAAACATTAAATTTGTAGTTAAAAAATAAATAAAGATGTGTATAAAATATATAGTAAAATAATAAAATATTTTAATCATAAATATTATTAATAAAAAATAAAAAATACCGTACCAAATGACTTTAAAATGATATCAAACATGAGACAAATTTTATATTTTATAATAATAAATAGTATGATGTAATACATACATATATATATATATATATATATATATATATATATATATATATATATATATATATGAGAAAGAAAGAAAAAAAAAGGGCTAGGCTGGTCCAATTGGATCCTACACCTTTCGGCCTAAACTTGAACTAACAATATTCACCTCATAATGGGCCGGACCAATTTGGATTCGGGCCCACTTGGTTTGGGTTGATAGTAAAATCAAGTAAACACATAAATAATCTATTATCAACTTGTTTTTCAGTATTTAACACAAATTTTATTAAATATCATATTTTAAACTCGATACAACAATGGGTAACAAATGTGCATTAAAAAAACATATTAAATCAATATAAAAACTATTAGTGATCATAAAACGTGACATGCATCTCATTACATCTTTTTTCCTATATACATATATTTAATAAGTAAAAATATGTGCATTATTATTAAATAATTTGCAACTATATACATAATATAAACTTTAAATGTTTAAAGATTTAGGTGATGTTTGTTTTTTTTTGCTTAATTCTAAATAAAAACTTAATACATAATAGTGTTAAATATTAGGTTGTTTGTTTTTGTAATATTTTATTTTTATTAAGTATTAAAAAGTAAAGAAAAATTAATATGTTATTTTTTATTTAGAAAAAACTAAATATTTTGGTTTTTTTCATTCAGTAAAAAGTTTATAATAAATCATAAAAAAGTAGAAAAACAAAAAACCTAAATTCTGAAAACAAATTGTTTTTAACAAAAAGTCAAAAAAATAAACGTCACCTTAGTGTGACTATCTACATTTGACTCAAGCATAATTTAAAGCTCAAACAATAAGAAAATTAGAAGTAAAAGTAATTATTACAATAATCGAATTTCATATTTGGATAGGATATTTTTGAAATACTTTTATCTACATTAAATTAAGAAAAAAAACACGAACCTTCCTCTTCCTAAGTTAAGTTTACAACTATAAGATACATACACTTTTAAAATTTTTATTGTAAGTGAAATTATTGTTTGTTAACATCTATGAATTGATAATTGAACTGCGATTGGATTTATGATAATCATATAATTTTATATAAATTAAAAATAATTATAATAAATTATATATATTAAATTAAATTATAAAGATATTAATTTTTTATTAAAAATAACATATATAATATTTAAATATAAAAATATATTTAAGATGAAAAGAAAATCATAGTATTTAATTTGATATCCTCACGTCAAAGTGTCAAACCAAGAGATGAAGAGCATTTAAAATGACATTCAAGTTGGGCCACTAATGTCGTTGGCAAGTGCACCAAGGCCCCACCAAGACGGCCCTTTAATTCTTGGTGGGCTGGTGGGTCCACTCTCATCTCAGTCCTCACCACCTCACGAGTCACGTGACCGATGAGGAAGCAACAGAACATTAACACTGCCGTCAACTGGGGATCACGTGTCTACCATGGTTCCATCCTGTCCCCATCCTATTATTTTATATTTTCGCTCCATTTTATTTTATTTTATATGATATATTTTTATTTGTTCATATTAAATTTGAAATTCACTAAAAATATTAAATAAAAAAATTGGTTAACCAACACACTTAAAAATAAATAAATAAATCTCGCCTAGAGTGTTCATAATTACATTATCTTTTATTCTGATATTATTATTTTATATTTAATATTATGTTATTTCGTAATTTTATGTCATTACTTTATATTTTTATTTTATTATTTTATACCTAATTCTCATATGTTTATATTTTTAGCATTAGCTGAGAATAATTTGGACTAAAAGTTTTATATCAAGAATAATATCTTTTTGTGATATTAAACTTAAAATTATTAAAATGAAAACAATATTTGGAAGAAAAAAAAACTAATCACGGTTTTGAAGTGATTTTAGAAAAGTTAACTGTTAACCCTTGTTTGGTAATGTTTTATTGTTTTTTGTTATCCAAGACAAAAAATTAGAAAAATTAAAAATTGTTTTATATTTTTTTGTTTTTAAAAATATAAAATATGGTGTTTTCAAATCACATCTTTTAGTTATTTTATGTTATTTTTTAAGGATTATTTTAAAAAATAATTATATAAACATGTAAAATGATTAAAAATAAAAAATAAAAAATTATTTTTAAAACATATTTAAAATATTAAAAATATTTTATGTTTTTAAATAAAATTTTGTTCTATAAAACATTAGACAATAATTTTCAAAAACTATTTTTTAAAACCGTTTTCGAAAACCGTTACCAAAAAAGAATTGTTACTTGTTAAAAGTAGTTTTTTTTTTCCAATTAAAAATCACTTTTAAACATATAAAGAACCACATGAAATGATTTTTTGAATCAGACTTGGTTAGTAATTCTTTTATAAATTACTTTTTTTTTTCTTTTTGTTTTTTAAGTAATATATCATAGAAAATAGCATTAGGCTTTTTTAAAAAACAAAAAAAATACCCAAACACCGCCTTTTTGTCCTATTAGAAGCTTTTGTATGATTGGCTATGAGGTAGAAGTGCTTTTATGAGAATCACTCTCAAATAAACCATCCTTGGTACCAAAAAGTGCTTCTCAAGGGCTTATTAATGAATACTACCACCTAATTTTGCTTTTATATTTATAAGATAAAAAGTTAATTAAGAATGTATTTAATAGTAATTTTAAAAATATTTATATTTTTTTTTAATACTTGAAAGATACAAATTTTTTAAGTGTTAAAAGAAAATAAAAACACTTTCTATAATCATTATCAAATATATTCTAATAATACCTTAATAATATGATTAGGATGATCAAACATGAAAAAAATTATTAGAATACAAATAATGTGATTGGAGTATAAAACTTTGATAAAATATTTTTTCATTGCAATAAAATTTTTATTTCAAGAACAAACGTATGTTAATAGTCTGTTTAAGTTCATTTTCAAAGATAATTATCAAATAGTTCTCGATAGTTTGAAGGGTTTTCTTGACTTATTACATATGGTAATGCAAAAGAACTAAAAACATTTCAAATTTGTTTTAAACAATAATTTATTTTTATATTAACTTATGAAAAAACTATTTTTAGTTCAAAAATTGGCCAATATATTTTTTTAAATTGTGAACTTAGTTATGTTCGGTTCTTAATTATTTTTTAAAATAAAATTCTATTAAAAAATTCAAATATAAAAGCAATTTTATTGGCATATTTTTATTGAAAATAAATGAAATTTTATCCTGTCACCTTTTTAACCTATTTTTAGTACTTTGATTTGACCATTGGTTCAAATTTTATAAAACAAACTTTGAAGTAAAATTTCTCAAATATCTTCAAAATATGACAATCCTTAGTTTTGATTTTCGATTTTATAGAGATGTTTGCATAATTGTTCTTGATTTTTGCATACAACTGTGAAATGTGACAATTTTGAACTTCGATAATAAGTATTTTTCTTTGTATTTTAGTTTTATTTTTTATTTAGCAAATTATTCATTGTTTTTTTAATAAGTTTGAAGGAAAAAGTGTTGAATTTTGAATGTAAAGGGACAAAATGTAAAACATACAAAAAATTGAAAAGGTGGAGTACATTCAACCAGAAAAGAAATTATGACTCCGTTAGGAAAGTATTTTAAAAAACAACTTTAAAAATTAGTTTTTGAAAATTATTTTTGAAGTTTGTGTTTTGATGTTCTTATAACAAAAGTCATAGTGAAAACTTTGGATGTTCTAAACTTATTTTTTTCTATGTTTTTAAAATTATTTTTTATATTTGTATAATTATTTTTAAAACAATTCTTTAAAAACAATTAAAAGTTGTTATTAGAAGACACTATATTTTTTGTTTTCAAGAATAAAAAAAAAGCCTTATTTGGCAACTGTTTTTAAACAACAGTTATGAAAAAAATATTTTAAAAAATGTTCTATAATGTTTTATAAAATAAAAGTTTGTTCATAAATCCAAAATGTTTTTAACTTATTTTTAATATTTTAAAAAATAATTTTCATATTAATGTTTTTGTAGACCCCATTTTGGGGTGTATTCTTGCAGGTATTATTTTGCTAGGTGGATGGCTCTGGGGGGGCCATGTGTTGCCCTAGGTTTGGCCATTAGAGGATCACATCAGTGGGCTGAAGATGCAATCCGTCAATGACACGTGTTATGGAATATTCTGAAACGGTTTGAAAGTGGTGGAGAGAGTTGCATGCTGTTACACAGAGGAGCGTAGGAGGTAGTTTGGGAGACAAAGGGGAGCGTGGTTGATAGCTTGGGGAGCAAGATATGAGAGATAGGGAAAACTAGAGATGGGGTGATGGCTGGGAATAGGAGTAGAACAAGAGAGAGGTAGAGGTTCTAGGAAAAAAAAAAAACCTGAGATACCTGCAGATTGGTATTGGGGTTGCTTAGGCAAAAGGAAATCAGTTGGGGATATGATAAGAATGAGATAAATATGGAGGTTTGAGAGAGAGTTTTTCATAAGATAGCTTGAGGGAAAGGAAGAGAAAAAAAATAGAGGAACCAGCTGGCCAGAGGAGGTGAGCAACCTTGGAGAGAACTAGAGAGAGGGAGGTTTAGAGTAGAGCTTGTAGTCAAACACCATTTTGCTTGAAGGGAGCTTTCCAAGTATGATTGTTGTAGTTTTTTTGTTTCTCACTTCCACATTGCTTTACTCTCATTTTCATATGATTTTCTAGGCATTGATATGTTGTTTGGTGTGGGCATCAGGGGTCACTTGTTTGCTTTGCTGGATCTATTTTTTATATGTGTGCTCTATTTTGGCTTTAATTTTTTGCTATTTTCATTCTTTTTTCTCTTGTAAATACCTGATCTATTAATCCTTCCCTGAGTTTGATAAGTAAAATCTTGCTTTTGTTTCTTGCAGATTCCACCTACTCCTAGCTCTTTATCAACCCATGAAACAGGGCTAAGATTCATTGATGTTTGGTTTATTTGTTCATTTTATGCTTTGCTCCTGTTTTTGTTCTTCCCTGTATTCATCTGTTTTTGGTATCTCTAGGTGAGGATACAATAGCTACGATCAGGCAACCTTTGAGAAGTCTACGTACTTCTGGTATCCATCACCATTTGGTTGGCATGTCGGAGAAGTATTGCATGGTACCAACAAGAAATGGGTCCATAGGAAGGAATTGAATCAAAACAAAGAAGTGGAAGAAAATAGAAGATGATGATCTAGTCAGATATCCAGCTGCAACTCCATAGCTCCAACATCCCTGCTGGAAACTTAACGAAAATTGGAAGCACATATCAAAATCGTAGCTTTGAAAAATAGAGAGATGTGCATATGTGATCAAACAAATCAACCTTCGTGAGAATGGTAATGAATCTTCCATTTTCAGCCATTTCGGTCGTCTTCAAACCGACAAGCCTCATCAAAGGAATGAATAGAGATGCGAATACTTCTTTGGCCTGCCAAAAATTGGAGATAGAGCCAAACAACTCTAAAAGTGATCACAATGGAGTTTGTAATATGCGAGAAAACATATATCTATGTGAGTGAACCTGGAGCATGCTCATTTGGATTTGATATTTGAATTGAAGAAATGGTGATTTCATTGCTTGGTGGTGAGAGACAATGTGTTTGAGCTTAGATCGAAACCCTGGTTTCGGAATCTGATATCTCACACCACACACCATTTCTCCGTTTCTTTACCGGAGTGTTTCAAAAATGAAGATGGAGGGTTTTTTTAGAGCGGGAAACGAGTGCAAGTGGACTTGTACTGTGATTTTATTTTTTAAAGCTAAATATTTGGGTCAAACAAACTCTCCACCAAAGCTTTCCTCTATCAAACCCAAATGTTCTCAAGCCAAACTATTTCCCCAACTTTCACACCCCGCCAAGCCACTACCTAACCCATTCCTCATACCCACAAGCGACATTACACTCAATGATGCAATTGATTACTCCATTTAAAACTCAAAGCCATTGTTGCCAAGTGAAGTATAGTTTCAAACCATCTAATCTCTCCACCCCGACCCTACGTGCATATCATTCTGTACAAGACCTGGTTGCCTTGGTGCTAGCATTCAGCAAAGTTAGCGTCGCTCAACATCATTTCGACTCAGAGTAGATGAAAGATTTTGAGAGTCGACACCTATTGGAATTCAAAAGTTAAGAATTGAACTTGCAGATGCTCTCTCTCTAGCGGAGAGAATGGAAATCCATCTTAATGATTGCAAAGAATCTGAAGTTTGAGCACTTATGAAGTCATCATCCTCGCTCAAAATGCAATGGGAAGCACCACGAAAAATTGAACTTGGTAGCCAAACTGAGCAAGCATTTCCATCAGTTGTGTTTCATTTGGTTCGTATGGATGGTTTCAGATTTGTGATCATCCCGGTGGTGTCTAGTTTGGTTGTTTCATGCGGACCTCCATTAGCAGCTTTCACAATTATGAAGATGATGTTAATATGAAAGAAATAACACTTGCTATATTGATGTAATAAGAGCTGACTTATATACATAGCTAGGAAAACTATTTATGGCAATGTACATCAATTTGTCTACAACTATGCATCAATTACAGATTTGTTAAAGTCAACACAGCAAACAACGGTTACAAGAATATACAAAATTGATTTTGAATGATCTTGCTTGATTGTAGGCTATCTGTTCAATCATTGCCTTGATCCTTGCAATCTGTCTTTGTCTTTATACGCCCCCACAAGATTGAGCTTCCATCAGCAAGCCCAATCTTGTTTCTCAACAGTTTGGTTCTTGGTCTTGACAATGGCTTTGTCAACAAATCAGCCAATTGGTCTTGTGTATGAACATGTCGAACTTGGAGAGAACCACGTTGAACTAGATCACAAACAAAATGGAGATCAATTTGTATGTGTTTCATGCGTGAATGTTGGACTGGATTGAAACTTAGATACGTAGCACCGAGGTTATCACAGAGTAATAAGGAAACTGCTTTAAGTGAAAAATCGAGCTCGTGAAGAAGTCCAAGAAACCACATTGTCTCAGATGCCGCATTTGCAAGGGCTCGATATTCAGCTTCAGTGGTAGATCTTGCAACTGCTCTTTGTTTCTTTGAACTCCATGAAATAGGATTTGGGCCTAAGAAGCTAATATAGGCAGATGTGGAGGTTCGATCATCAATATTTCCAACCCAATCGACATCAGAATAGGTGATTAAAGCTAGATGTCCAATTTTTATGAGTTGTATACCATGGAAGATGGTTTGCTTTGAGTACCGAAGAAGCCTTTTTGTTGTTATGAAGTGAGTGGTGGTAGGCTTGTGCATGAATAGGGACAACTTGTTGACCGCGAATGAAATATCTGGATGCGTTAAAGAAAGGTACTACAGACTACTAATGATTCTTCGAAATTTTGTGTTGTCCACATTTGTTGTGCCATCAAGTAATTTGAGAGACTGAGTTGTTGAAAGAGGAGTTGAGACAACTTTGGCACCACTCATGTTGGTAGTTGATAGTAACTCTTGAATGTGCTTGTGTTGTGAGAGAAATAGTCTTGCTTGAGTAGGTACAACTTCCACACCAAGCAAACAATGAAGTAGACCCATATCCTTAAGAAAGAAACAATATCCCAATTGCTTGATAATTGAAGCCACAAAATTTGTGTTATTGCTTATAATCACAAGATCATTGACATACACCAAGAAATAACAAATTATAGAGTGCTTTCGATAAATAAACAAAGACAAATCAGCTCTGGAATTGTCAAACCCAAGCTTAAGAAGTACATTTTCCAATGTAGTGTACCAAGCCCTAGGAGCTTGTTTGAGGTCATATAATGCCTTTTTGAGCCTGCAAACATGATTGGGTTTAGATGGATCTTTGAAACCCGAGGGTTGCATCATATATACAATCTCAGATAATGCACCATGTAAAAAGGTATTATTAACGTCCATTTGCCTTAAATCCTAACCATTCACAATGACAATAGACAAAACGGTTCTAATGGTGGCTGGTTTAACTTCAAGACTAAAGGTCTCTTTGTAATAAAGATCTAGACATTGATTATAGCCTTTTGCAACTAAGCGGGCTTTGAATCGATCCACTGATCCATCAGGTTTTCTCTTGACCCTGAACACCCACTTGTAGCCCACTAGGTTACAGTTCAAAGGGATTGACACTAAATCCCAAGTTCCATGCTTCATGAGAGCTGTAAGCTCACTAGACATAACATCGACATAGCATCACGCCATTGTGGTTGAGATAAGACCTGACTCACACAGGTTGGTTCAATGGTCTCAAGAAGTGGGTGTTTAGACATATAATTGAGTTGTTTGGGTTTAAAAATTTTGTTCATTGACCGAGTGGTCATTTGGTGAAGACGTTGAACAAGTGGGTTTGAGAGAAGTTGAGCATTCAGGTTTTGGGAATTTTGAGTATGTCCCATTGTTTGCTCAACAGGTGAGGAGTGAGGAAGCAATGAGTTTGAATAAAGCAGACAAGTATTGGGACTAGAACTAGGAGATGAAGAATTCAAGTGCAAGGAATTTTGACCTAAATTTTCAGATGAAAGCGGAAGAGAAGAAAAAAAGGGTTGACGAGATTACCTGAGGAGGATGCGTTGATGGTGGCTACACCTTCCGGAGTCATGGATGTGGGCATTAGGATAGACGGTGTTGGCGAGGGCACGGGCGTGACTTGGGCATCGAAGAACAAAGGGGCATTGTGAGATTATGGTGTTTGGCTTTTCGGTTTGGTAGAAGACAGAGTGGGAGTGTTTGATTCGTCAAATAAAACATGCCGAGAAATGTAAATCTTGTGAGTTTTAAGGTCAAGACATTTGTAGGCACTTTGGGTTTGAGAGTACCCGAGAAACACACAAGGTGAGGATTTGGGCTGCATTTTATGAGTGTTATAGGGCCGGGTAAGTGGGTAATAAAGACACCCGCAATTTGAGGTAATTTGGTTTTTGACCAAAGAGAGCTTCAAAAGGAGAACGATTTTGAAGAAGAAAAGTGGGTGGCCTATTGATTAGATAATATGTTATTTGGAAAGCATGAGGCCAATATGGAAAAGGTAGCGATGTATCATGGAGAAGAGTGAGACCCATTTTGACAAGATGACGATGACGACGCTCGGAGACACCATTTTGTTGTGGAGTGTGTGGGGCGGTGGTATAGTGATCAATACCATTTACCAATAAAAATGATTTTAAAGCAATGAATTCCCCACCATTATCAGAATACAAATTTTTTATTTTGGTTTGGAAGTGGGTTTCTACAAGTTTTTTGAAGTGAGGAAAAACTGTAGACACCTCGGATTTTGTAGCCATTGGATAGAACCACATGTATTTGGTGAAGTGGTAAACCAAAATGAGGTAATAATGAGATCCGTCGATTCTGGTATAATGTGCAGGTCCCCAAACATCAATATAAATAAGTTCAAGTGGTGCATGACTTTGAAGACTATTGGTATGAAAATGTTGTTGATGTGCTTTATTAATGGAGCATGAACTACATAATTGAGAAAAAAAATTTCTTTGACAACGGGAAGAGAAAAATTCTTAACAAGATGTTGGACTATTCGAAGAGATGGATGCCCAAGACGCTTGTGCCACCTAGTAATTGAGGTCCGTTCATGCACATTAGCAACCATTTTGGAGGTGGGAGACATCATTGATTTCGGAAAAATGTAGACACCATTTTCACATGCTCCTCGAAGTAGAATCGCCCCCGTGACCTTGTCCTTTACAAAGAAATGAAAAGGGTGAAATTCAATAACAGTGTTATTTTGTTTGGTAAGATGATGAACGTAAATTAAATTTTTGGAAAGGTTTGGAACACAAAGGGTATCACTCAAGATGAAAGTGTGGTTGGGTGAGTGTGATTCCAAAGAACCAATGTGTGACACAGTCAAACCTAAACCATCACCAAGAATTACTTCATCAATACCATCATATTCACTATGAATGGATAAATTTGCATGATCACCCTTTATATTGTGAGAGGCAACTGAGTCCATGAGCCAAGTTATGTCTTCTCCGTTAGAAGAAGTTACACAGTTGATTGTGAAAATCTTTGGACTGGAGTTGAGGACAGTGTTTTGCGGTATGACCCATTTGTTCACAAAACTGACAACACGACGTGTAACGTTTCTGGTTGTTATTGGGTTTGCCAGACCCATAGTTGGAGCGACGTCCATCACGTTGGTGGCCATTGGATTGACGGGCTGAGCTTTGGCCTTAATTACGTTGAGACCCATTTGGTTTATAAGACTTCTTTGAGAAGTCACCTCCAGATGAAGGTTGACCTTTGTTTGTGAAGTTTGTTGTCATCACCATCTGTTGAGTAGCAACTTCCATACGCTGAAGGTAGGATTCATGATCCACTAAGAGGTCGTGCAACTCTTCAAACACCAAAGACTTCTTCCATGCTCGGATCGGTGCAGCGATCTCATGAAAATCATGCCCTAACCCATTCAAGACATAGAGGGTTAAATCGTCATCAGAAATTGGATGATCAATGATGGCGATTTCATCCGCCAGAGCCTTCACAACATGCAAAAAGTTAGAAATTGACCTATTTCCATGTTGAATCAAGTTGAGTTCTTCCTTGAGTTACATAGCCCTTGTTCTTGAATGACTAGCATATAACGTGTTGAGTTTATTCCAAGCCTCGTGTGATGTTTTTGTTGTGGCTATGAGCGGTGTGATTGTGGGGGATGTAGAGGCTAGGATGACATCGAGGTTAAGTTTATCCTATCGAACGCAATGAGTTTTGTTGAAATCGGTAGTTGAAGTGCCAACGGGAGAAGGACAAGAAGATATGTCATTGACATAGTCAAGCAAATCATAGCCAATAAGAAGTGCTTCGAATTGAGCACGCCTGATTACTACTCAAAATCTACACATTTTAGATACTAAATTTCATGAGTTTTACACCTTTTGAGTAGTAATTATGCCTAATTTGCCCAAGTAATACATTACTACCCTTGCAAGTGATACTAATGGTTCTTTGTTGAGTTTTGGAGATATTTTAAGGTGATTTTTGAAGCATGGAGTGACAAATGGAAAATGAATGGAGGAGGGTACATAATGTGGTCATGAGGAAGAGGAAATGCACTTGAACCAAGCTTTGAAGCTTAATTGAAGGTGGTGGAGATGGATTAAACATGAAGAAATGAGAGAAATTGTAAAGAGGAGCCGGAATAGCATGATTTTTGGTTTCGCATGACCATGCGAAATTTTCGCACAATCATGCGAAACGCTCCAGAAAAACGAAATTGAAGCTGTTGGATTCTCCACTTCGCACCATCATGCGAGATTGCTAGGGGCTCGTGCGAAAATGCATTCTCTCCAGATTCCTTGATGAAGAAGCATCTAGAAGACCTATAAAATGTTGCCAAGTGTCCTTTTTACCTTGACCTATAAATAGAAACGGGATTGACTCATTTAAGAACTTTTTGATACATTTTTCTAATTGTAGAACTTTTCATACTTCTTCTCTCTATATAATTCTCCATTTTCCTTCAGTTTCTCTTATTTTCTCGGTAGCCAAACATGTTTTGTGAGATCAAATCTCCAAGCATGAGTGGCTAAATCTCGTTTTTCTCGGAGGAGGGAGGATTTAGAGGCAAGATCTATGGTGAATTAGAGAATTGAGCCTGAATTGTAAAGGTAATTAGATCCAATTGATTGATTAATTGAAATTTGGGGATTTTTCTCTTCAAATTGTCTTGAATGATTACTACAATGCAATCTAGGTAGATTCATCAAATTCTTAATGCTAGATTTGATGAAATTGAATAGTTGTATTGTGTGAATCATTGGAAGATAGTTTAAGATGAATTGAATTTATGATTCAAATTGATCTCTTGGATTAGATTACCTAATTTTAAGAGAAATTAGATCTAGATCTAAAGCTAAATCAAAAAACGGTTTAGATGAAAATTTAGGTTTTCAATCTAACTTGATGAAAATTAGATCTCAACACTTATTCACCATGGAAATTGCTCTCTAGAAAATCCTAACTCCGAGAATCTCACATCTTATTAATTTTCTTCTCTTTTACATTTCATTTTCAATTCAATTTGAATACATTGCTATCTTGAGATTTTATCATGCAATTTCAAGTAAATTTCATTTGATCACCATCATTTCTCATCATCTCGTTCAAGCCTTAATTACTGAGAATAATCCATCCTTGTGGACGATACCTAAATACCACTATACTACGGTAGTTTGTACTAAAACCACTTTTTGATCGGGTACAAATTGCTATAGAATAGTGAATTAGGTTATAAATTTTGTTTTGATCCAATAAACGACAAAATCTAAGCGATCAAAAATGGCGCCGCTGCCGGGGATGGTGCCAAGGTGATTGAGGCATTTTATTTGGTGAGGATTAACTCTTGTGATCCACATCACAAGATTGGTGAAGTTCTCTTTACCAATTCTCCACTTTCATCTTAATTTTCTTCCAAATTTCATTTTTCTTTTTCTTTTTCTCTTTTGTTTTTTTTGTTGTGTTTTGGTTTTCTTTTGTTGCTGTGTAGGTGAACCCTTGTATGCTCCATTGGGAACGAAATTCTAAGGGAAGGTTGGAAAGAACTAATTCATCTACTCAAGTGCTGAATATTGGAATTGCTACAAATACAATGGAACCTCAATGTGAAGATCAACTAAGTCAACATGGTCCAAATGAAGAAAATTTCCATTTGTATCGATCTATGAGGGACCATATGCATCCACCGAGAATGAGTGCACCATCATGCATTGTTCCTCCTAGTGAGCAAATGATCATCCGTCCTTATTTGGTGCCACTTCTTCCTCAATTCCATGGAATGGAGAATGAGAATCCTTACACTCACATAAAGGATTTTGAAGAAGTATGTCATACTTTTCAAGAAGGGGCTGCATCAATTGATCTTATGAGGCTTAAATTGTTTCCTTTCACTCTCAAGGACAAGGCAAAAGTGTGGCTGAATTCTTTGAGACTGCGAAGTGTCCGCTCATGGCCTGAACTACAAGCTGAATTTTTGAAGAAGTTTTTTCCTGCTCATCGTACTAGTGGACTGAAGAGACAAATTTCCAATTTTGTGGCCATGGAGAATGAAAAATTTTATGCTTGTTGGGAGAGATATATGGAGGCTGTCAATGCTTGTCCTCATCATGGTTTTGACACTTGGATGTTGGTAAGCTACTTTTATGAAGGTATGTCACCGGCTATGAAACAATTGCTAGAAACCATGTGTGGAGGAGACTTTATGAGCAAAAGTCCTGATGAAGCTTTGGATTTTCTAAACTATGTGGCTAAAATATCTAGATCATGGGATGAACCTCATGGAAAAGACTCCAGCAAAGTCAAGCCCCAAAACAATGCTAAAGGAGGAATGTACACTTTGAATGAGGATGTAGATGTGCAAGTAAAAATGGCAACTCTATCAAGGAGATTGGAAGAACTTGAAGCAAGAGGAGCTAATGAAATCAAAGTGGTTAATGATGTTCCAATGCAAATTGCTCAATGCTCCATATGTCAATCCGGTGAACATCTAGTGAGCGAATGCCCCACCATACCAGCTGTTAGAGAAATGTTTATGGAGCAAGCTAATGTCGTTGGATTTGTTAAACACTCCAACAATTCTCCATTTTCAAACACTTATAATCCGGGTTGGAGGAATCATCCAAATCTATCTTGGAAGAGTGGACAAGGACAATTTTCTTCTAACATGCAAACTTCTCAACCTCAAGCTTCACCGGTAGAACAAGCTATAGTGAATTTGAGTAAAGTGATGGGTGACTTCATTGGAGATCAAAAGAGTATCAATACTCAATTAAATCAAAGGATGGATCATGTGGAGACATCTTTCAATCAGAAATTTGATAGCTTGCAAACCAATCTCACACAAAAATTTGATAATATGCAGCTTGCTATTTCCAAACTCACAAGTATGCATACGGTGCAAGAAAAAGGAAAATTCCCTTCACAACCCCAACAAAATCCAAGGGGAGTTCATGAAATTGGAGAAAAAAATGAAAATTCGGCTAAGGTAGATGAAGTGAAGGCAATCATTACCTTAAGAGTTGGCAAACAAGTTGATCAACCTATGCCAAAACCAAAAGAGAATAAAGGAGGGGAACAAGAAGAAAATGTGAAAGAACAAGAAAAAGAGAAAGAGGTGAATGAAGATGATGGACCAAAGCAAGATGAGGTTGTCAATGAAGAGGTTAAGAAGAAAGATAAGCTCTTATCTCCACCTTTTCCAAAAGCTCTTCAATCAAGGAAGGTGGTAAATAATGCAACTAAGATTTTTGAAGTTCTCAAGCAAGTCAAAGTTAACATACCACTCCTAGACATGATCAAGCAAGTTCCTCCCTATGCCAAGTTCCTTAAAGATTTATGTACAATGAAGAGGGGTTTGAACATCAACAAGAAAGCTTTCTTAACTGAACAAGTTAGTGCAATCATCCAATGTAAGACTCCAATCAAATATAAAGATCCAGGGTGTCCTACCATTTCGGTGAATATTGGAGATACATATGTAGAGAAAGCTCTTCTTGACTTGGATGCAAGCGTAAATCTTCTTCCCTATTCAGTGTACAAGCAATTGGGTTAGGGGAACTCAAGCCTACTTCTATGACATTATCTTTGGCTGATAGGTCAATTAAAATTCCAAGAGGAATGATTGAAGACGTATTGGTTCAAGTGGATAAATTTTACTATCCGGTTGATTTTATTGTCCTTGATACGGAGCCAATAGCAAGAGAACCTAATCATGTTCCAATCATTCTTGGAAGACCTTTCTTAGCCACAGCAAATGCTTTAATAAATTGCCGGAATGGGGTAATGCAGCTCACTTTTGGGAATATGACTCTTGAGCTGAATATTTTTCATCTATGCAAGAGACATCCAAATCAAGATGAGGATGAACAAGAAGAAGCTTGCTTGATTGATACTCTTATAGAAGAACATGTGGAAGGAATAAGGGAGGAAGAGATGGAGAAGGCCTATGAAGAATTTGAAGAAATTGAGCAAGAAGAAAAAACTGAGGAAGCTAATGAAATTACCTCCATGAATCATCCTATGCAATGGAAAGCAAAAGAAAAGCCTTTATCTCTAACCAATGATGAAGAAGAAAAGAAGGAAGGATCACCTAAGCTCGATCTCAAACCCTTGCCAAGTGATTTAAAATATGCATACCTTGAGGAAGATAAGTTTCCAGTGGTGATCTCTTCAAAATTATCATGCCAACAAGAAGCTAGCTTGTTGGAAGTTCTAAGAAAATGCAAAGAAGCTATTGGTTGGTCCATTTATGATCTTAAGGGGATAAGTCCTTTGGTATGCACTCACCACATTTATTTGGAGGAAAATGCTAAGCCAATTCGTCAACCTCAAAGGCGATTGAATCCTCACATGCAAGAGGTTGTTCGAAATGAGGTACTTAAGTTGTTACAAGCTGGAATTATCTACTCTATTTCGGATAGCACTTGGGTGAGTCCTACTCAAGTTGTACCTAAAAAGTCAGGAGTGACTGTGGTACAAAATGAAAAGGGAGAATCTATTCCTACAAGATTGACCACGGGATGGAGGGTGTGTATTGACTATCGAAAGCTGAATGTTGTCACAAGAAATGATCATTTTCCTCTTCCATTCATGGACCAAGTATTGGAGAGGGTTTTGGGACATCCTTATTATTGTTTTCTTGATGGCTACTCTGGTTATTTTCAGATTGAGATTGCCTTGGAAGATCAAGAGAAGACAACATTCACTTGCCCTTTTGGTACCTATGCATATAGGAGAATGCCATTTGGTTTATGCAATGCTCCCGCAACTTTTCAAAGATGCATGCTAAGTATCTTTAGTGACATGGTGGAGAGAATCATGGAAGTTTTCATGGACGACCTTACCATCTATGGTGAGGATTTTGGAGATTGTCTCTCAAATTTGGAAACAATACTTCAAAGGTGCATTGAGAAAAATTTAGTGCTAAATTGGGAGAAATGCCATTTTATGGTAGAAAAAGGCATTGTCTTAGGTCATGTTATCTCAAGGAAAGGGATTGAAGTGGATAAAGCAAAGATTGAGATAATTGTGAATCTACCACCACCAACAAATGTTAAAGAAGTTAGACAATTCCTTGGTCATGCAGGTTTTTATAGACGTTTCATCAAGGATTTCTCTAAGCTAGCAAGACCTATGTGTGCCTTACTTGCTAAGGATGCCAAATTCAAATGGGATCAAAATTGTCAACATTGCTTTGAAGAGTTGAAGAGACTATTGACCACTGCACCTATTGTGAGAAGACCAAATTGGGACCTGCCTTTTGAAGTTATGTGTGATGCAAGTGATCAAGCAATGGGAGCAATTCTAGGGCAAAGAGATGAGGAGAAACCTTATGTTATCTACTATGCAAGTAAAACTCTTAATGAAGCACAAAAGAACTACACCACCACTGAGAAAGAGTTGCTTGCGGTTGTCTTTGCATTAGATAAGTTTAGAGCATATCTTGTTGGAGCTCCTATAGTGATCTTCACCGACCATTCAGCTTTGAAATATTTAGTCAACAAGAAAGACTCTAAAGCAAGGCTAATTCGTTGGATTTTACTTCTTCAAGAATTTAATCTTGAAATAAAGGATAAGAAAGGTGTAGAGAATGTGGTAGCTGACCACCTATCCCGAATTTCTGTGGAACACATTCCGGAAAGCCCCCCCATCAATGAAGAATTTCCTGATGACGCTCTTTTGAAAGTAGACACCAATCCATGGTATGCTCATATTGCAAATTATCTAGTCACTAGAGAACTACCTAAGGAATGGACTATTCAAGAGAGAAGATTTTTCTTATCCAAGGTGCATGCATACTATTGGGATGAACCATTTTTGTACAAGTATTGTGCTGATCAACTCATTAGGAAGTGTGTACCGGAAGAAGAACAACAAGGAATTCTTATGCAATGCCATGCTTATGCTTGTGGAGGCCATTTCTCCACTCAAAAGACAGCTTTGAAGGTTCTCCAATCAGGTTTTTATTGGCCTACTGTATTTAAAGATGCACATGAAGTTTGTAAGTCTTGTGACAAGTGTCAAAGGCTTGGGAAATTGACAAAGAGACACATGATGCCACTTAATCCTATATTGGTAGTGGAATTATTTGATATATGGGGAATTGATTTCATGGGACCGTTTCCACTCTCTTTTGGATACTCCTATATTCTGGTAGGAGTTGACTATGTGTCAAAATGGGTGGAAGCAATAGCTTGTAAGCATAATGATCACAAAGTGGTTGTTAAATTTCTCAAGGAAAATATATTCACAAGGTTTGGGGTGCCAAAGGCCATTATTAGTGATGGAGGTACTCACTTTTGCAACAAGATATTCAGTAACCTTCTCGCTAAATATGAAGTGAAACACAAAGTAGCCACACCTTACCATCCACAAACAAGCGGACAAGTGGAGTTAGCTAACCGTGAGATCAAGAACATCCTGATGAAAGTGGTGAATGCAAACCGCAAGGATTGGGCACTAAGACTTCATGATGCACTTTGGGCTTACCGAACTGTCTACAAAACAATTCTTGGAATGTCACCATATAGGTTGGTTTTTGGTAAGGCATGTCATCTACCAGTGGAAATGGAGTATAAAGCATGGTGGGCCATAAAGAAATTGAATTTTGATATGCAAAGAGCTGGGTTGAAGAGATTCCTAGATTTGAATGAGTTAGAAGAAATGAGGAACGAAGCCTACATGAATTCAAAATTTTCTAAGGACAAACTCAAGAGATGGCATGATCAAATTGTCCTTAGAAAAGAGTTTCAAGAGGGACAAAAGGTGCTCCTATATGATTCAAAATTGCACATCTTTCCGGGAAAGCTCAAATCTCGATGGAATGGCCCATACTTGGTTCATAAAGCGTATTCAAATGGGGTAGTCGAAATTACTAATCCAAAGAATGGATGTATCTTCAAAGTTAATGGACATCGGCTTAAACCATATATGGAACCTATGGTGCAAGAGAAGGAGGAGTTGTACCTTCTTGACCCCTCCATAAAATGAGCATTCCAGGTTTGGTGGGCTTAGTCTTCTAGAAGACTAACTAGCCCAATGATCTTGCAATTCTTTTTCTTTGATTTTTTTTTTTTGTTTTGCTTGTGTGTTGTTATTTTTTTTAGTCATTATGAATGATCCCTTTTTAATCATATCAGTTGTGTTTTGAAGGATTTTCTGGATGGATGGAATGCATGAGGCAAAGGGAGAAGGAGTTTTAATGACCCAACACCAGTGTGCATGTTCATGCCAAAACAGGGGAGTCTTCATGCAAAATAGGGGAGTTTTCATAGCTTTGGAAATGTGCAAAACGAGTCTCTGTACCAATTCGCATGATCATGCAAAATTCTCGCATGACTGTGCGAAACTGATAAGGGTGGTGCAAAATTTTTTAACTCTCTGGACCATTTCGCATAACTATGCGAACATTTCGCATGACCATGCGAGATCCAGCTTAAGCACTACAAAATTAACCCTTTGGACCACTTCTCACACTTATGCGAAAATTTTGCATATCCGTGCTAAAATTTCTCTCTAAAAAAAAAAAAAACAAAATTGTCCCCAATATAAGCCCTGTTTTATTTCGCACCGTTAACTGAAAATGAGCCTCATGCGAAAACTCTTCATCTTCATTAGTCATGCAAAACTGAGGAGGAATACCATCGGTCTTTTTTTCCATTTCACCCACTTCCTCTTTTGCATATCTCCCTTGCCCTAAACCACAATCAAACATCAGGAATCTGATTACTTTCAGTTCTTGATTTTCGGAGATTTACTTGAACACTCCCGACATTTCAAGCGTTTCAGGTATTTGAATCTCACTCAACCTCTCTCTGAAATTGCAAGACGAATCTGAGTTGAATAATCTGAATCATCTTGGGAAATTGCCGCAATTTTTTTTGCGAACTTCGGACAAATTGATATCTATTATTCCATTTCCCAGTTAATTCATCAAATTGTTCATTGTAATTTTTGTTATTCTTTGTTACAGATGGGAAATCAAAAACGAAAATCATCAGACATTGAGAAAGAATTTGTGGTGATGAATGACGGAAATGGCGAAGACACTGATCCCGAATCACCTCCGGGATTTTCCCTCTCTGAACCTCCCATTTCTGGACATCAAAATCAGAGGAATGTTGCAAGATCTTCAATGGATAAAGGAAAATCAAAGATGGTTGTTACTCCTGGAAAATTACCGGTGAAGAGAACAAGAAGCGTCAGAGCTCGAACTCTTTCAAATTTTCCGACATCCTCTGCTACTCCTTCAGAGCAACATGCTGTAGTTCAATCCACTGTTGCTAAAGCCCCTGCTCCTACTCCGGTTACAAAATCTGCATCTCCACCAAGCCGACCACCTTAGTTCCAATTCACGAAAGCACCGAAGAAGAAATTAGCCACTGGTGCAAGGGAGGACTGCTTAGGTAGAAAATTTCATGAAGAATGTTACTATGATTTCAAGGCTTTTGCTGCATTCCCTCTTACTAAATTCTCCACGGAGCTTTGTTGTCGATATTTTTTGGAGCCATTCATGGTGCCTAGACCATTCTTCTATCCTCGCATAATTCGGGAATTTTACCGCACCATGACCAGCAGAGGGGTATATCCACCTTTAGTGATTTATTTCGAAATTGATGGGAGACAAGGTATGCTGAATTCTGAAATGGTAGCAAGAGCTTTGGATATTCCTTTCACACCTCCAAATCCAGCTGAGTTTCAACCTATTACTCGAATTGAGGTTGCTGAGATGGTCCGAATTGTCTCTCAAAATCAATCCATCAACACACATGCAGTGCTGAGGAGAGAAATAGACTCAAAATTTTGGTTCTTGGATCATGTCCTACGCTCCAATGTCTATCCTTGCCAACATGCAATGCAAAGGCAAGAACAAATCCTAGAGGCATTATTCAGAATTATTAGTGGACAATGGTGGACACCTGCTGATTTATTCATGGCTGCCCTGTTCTACTTTGAAGATAAGGTACATCTAAAGCAATTGCAAAGAGCCAAGAAATATCCATTATTCTTCCCGCGCATGTTGGGCACCATATTGGAGTACTATGGCTTCCCTACTGAACCTGATAAAGAAAAGAAGCATCATTGTAGGGAAGTCTATACTGTTTCCAGATGGCAAGGTAGTGTGACCAAAACCGAATCCACTCTCACAAGTGCCTCATTGACTACTGACAATGAACATCATTATGTGCCTCCTCCGAATTTGATCCTTGAAGATTTTGGTGATGGAGAAGATACACCCCCAAGACCACCAGCTGCCACCACACAAGGAGCTACTTCTACTCTCCCAAATCCGGATACAGCTGCACATATTTTGGCTAGTCTTTCCTCTACCCCAAACATAGGTCCATCAGCTTCTGATGGCTATGTCCATATATCAGCTGAAGCATTCAATCAACTCTTAGCTCGTTGGATATGATTCAAGAAAATCAAGCAAACATCCAGCTCACTCAGCGGCAACTTGTCCAAAGAGTTGATGAACTTACCATGGCTGTCCAGCAATGGAATTCTTCTTCTGAGAAGCCAGCTAGTGTTCATGATGCTCCTCCTCTGTCCGTCCCACCTACACAAGAGACAAATTCTACAACAAGGGAGTCCACAGTACCCACCACCATTTTGACATCTTCCGAGATCACCCCCTCCCATCCATCTCATGCTTGAGGATAGGGAGTGTCCTCATTTTTCTCCTTGACTTCATTTTTTTTTAGTGTTCAATTTTTATTTTTCTTCATTTCCTAACACATTTATACTTCTATATTGTTTTGTCACATTTATAGAAGCTGGAAAATAATGCTTTGCAGGTACTTTTCCCTTCCTTGCTTTACATTTTTTTTGGTAAACATTGAGGACAATGTTTAGTTTGGTTGGGGGGAAGATAGGAAAGGAAGGACTTTTGCTAGCATGTTGATTCTTTTGGTTGCTTGTTGATTTAGAATTGGTTGCTAGATTTTTTTTTTGCTTGTGTATGAGCTAGTTTTTTTTAGTAATTTTGTTTTTTTGAGAAGATCATAGCACTTATGATTGATAAATAAGCATACCTAGCTTGAAAGAAGTTGATTTGGAATATCAGCTCATTTGCTTGATCTTAGAAAACTTGTTATGTTGATTGAGTTGATTTGACTTTGAAGTTTTCATCTTCCCAAGTTTTTTTTTCTAATTGAGTCTTGACACACACTGTGCACTCTAGACCCCTGATATAAGATGAAAGACTCTTCTAACCCTAAGACTTGGACCCAATTGTCTTATCAAGTTGAATCACTTTTAAATTGAGTTGAGACACCTTAAGAAGAGGCCAATGTGCCCAATTCTTCAAAAAAAAAAAAAAAAAAATTGATTGAATAAAAAGGTTGGGTTATGCTTTCCTTGAAACCTGAGCAAGGTCCGAGGGGTATATGGCCCAAAGGTCTTTAAAACCTGGTGCCTTAAGCCATTATGGTTGGGAGCCACCGACCTCAATGCTCGCTACATGGGTGAATAGGTGGAGTATGAGCTCGATTGTAGGTGCTAAGGTATTGGATCCTAAATTGTGGAGTCCGGGGTGAAGTCTGAGGAGTTAGTGGCTGAATCAGTCCTATAAACTTGGTGCCCTATGCCTTATGGTTGGGAGTCATCGATGAATCCCCGCTACATGGACCGTATACTTGGAGATACCTTTAGCATTGCATTCCTACAATTAGACCTTTGAAAAAATAAATAAATAAATAAAGATAGATGTGTTCTTGACCTATGAGAGAGTGGTTTTTGTTGCTTAAGATAAATTAGGCATGGTTAGGGGGAGGAATAGTTTTGAATAATATATTAGGGGGCTAGTTTAATTTCACTCAAGACTTGTTTGGAAATATCATTTTGGGGAGTTGAAAATGGATATATCTTTGACACTTTGATTTGAATGATGTCTTTTCTATTAGAGATAGTAAATGAGCTTGAGATTTTGATGACACCTATGGATGGTGAGGTGTGTTTTATTTTTGACCATTTGTGCTATGGGATTTTCAAACACATTTTCCAAATGAGTTTAAGATTTTCTTTTTGAGTAATATTCTTTTTCTTTTTGTTATACCATTGCTAAGGGACTAGCAATGTGTTGGTTGGGGGGAATGATTACTACTCAAAATCTACACATTTTAGATACTAACTTTCATGAGTTTTACACCTTTTGAGTAGTAATTATGCCTAATTTGCCCAAGTAATACATTACTACCCTTGCAAGTGATACTAATGGTTCTTTGTTGAGTTTTGGAGATATTTTAAGGTGATTTTTGAAGCATGGAGTGACAAATGGAAAATGAATGGAGGAGGGTACATAATGTGGTCATGAGGAAGAGGAAATGCACTTGAACCAAGCTTTGAAGCTTAATTGAAGGTGGTGGAGATGGATTAAACATGAAGAAATGAGAGAAATTGTAAAGAGGAGCCGGAATAGCATGATTTTCGGTTTCGCATGACCATGCGAAATTTTCGCACAGTCATGCGAAATGAGACAGAAAGGAGGTGGCTGCAGCATAAAAGGAAATTTTGAGGAAGTGATTTCGCATGACCATGCGAAATTTTCGCACAGTCATGCGAAAGGCTCCAGAAGAACGAAATTGAAGCTGTTGGATTCTCCACTTCGCACCATCATGCGAGATTGCTAGGGGCTCGTGCGAAAATGCATTCTCTCCAGATTCCTTGATGAAGAAGCATCTAGAAGACCTATAAAATGTTGCCAAGTGTCCTTTTTACCTTGGCCTATAAATAGAAACGGGATTGGCTCATTTAAGAACTTTTTAATACATTTTCCTAATTGTAGAACTTTTCATACTTCTTCTCTCTATATAATTCTCCATTTTCCTTCAGTTTCTTTTATTTTCTCGGTAGCCAAACATGTCTTGTGAGATCAAATCTCCAAGCATGAGTGGCTAAATCTCATTTTTCTCGGAGGAGGGAGGATCTAGAGGCAAGATCTATGGTGAATTAGAGAATTGAGCCTGAATTGTAAAGGTAATTAGATCCAATTGATTGATTAATTGAAATTTGGGGTTTTTTCTCTTCAAATTGTCTTGAATGATTACTACAATGCAATCTAGGTAGATTCATCAAATTCTTAATGCTAGATTTGATGAAATTGAATAGTTGTATTGTGTGAATCATTGGAAGATAGTTTAAGATGAATTGAATTTATGATTCAAATTGATCTCTTGGATTAGATTACCTAATTTTAAGAGAAATTAGATCTAGATCTAAAGCTAAATCAAAAATCGGTTTAGATGAAAATTTAGGTTTTCAATCTAACTTGATGAAATAGATCTCAACACTTATTCACCATGGAAATTGCTCTCTAGAAAATCCTAACTCTGAGAATCTCACATCTTATTAATTTTCTTCTCTTTTACATTTCATTTTCAATTCAATTTGAATACATTGCTATCTTGAGATTTTATCATGCAATTTCAAGTAAATTTCATTTGATCACCATTATTTCTCATCATCTCGTTCAAGCCTTAATTACCGAGAATAATCCATCCTTGTGGACGATACCTAAATACCACTATACTACGGTAGTTTGTACTAAAACCACTTTTTGATCGGGTACAAATTGCTATAGAATAGTGAATTAGGTTATAAATTTTGTTTTGATCCAATAAACGACAAAATCTAAGCGATCAACGCCATTGAGGAAAAGTGGAGGGTGTTAACTTTTTATTGATTTGGGCAGTGATATTGAGGACGATGAGTTGTTTATCAATGTCGGAAATGGGATGGGTATTGAATGGGATGGATTCTGAGGAGGATGACATATTTGGGATCGGATGCTCTTGAGAGAATAGCTCTGATACCATATAGAAGAAATAACACTTGCTATATTGATGTAATAAGAGTTGACTTATATACATAGTTAGGAAAAACTATTTATGGCAATGCACATCAATTTGTCTAATACTATGCAGCAGTTACAGATTTGTTAAAGTCAACACAGCAAACAACAGTTACAAGAATATACAAAATTGATTTTGAATGATCTTGCTTGATTGTAGGCTATCTGTTCAATCATTGCCTTGATCCTTGCAATCTGTCTTTGTTTTTATAGTTAATACTATGAGGTTCTCTTTATAAAGGAATGGATTTGGAATTGGCTCAAATGAGAAACTGAACTGAGTAACTCGAATAAGTACCAAGATCTTGAATCTAGTTGTTCCAAAAGTGGAACTATTCAGGAGAAGTTCCAACAACATACTAAAGCTCTGCCCATCAACCCAAAAATACTTGGAGCAGGTCTTGAGGTTGGGAAAGGGTTGCCCATGTTTGAAACAATTTTGCTTCCTTTAATGCTCATTTTTATCGAGCAATGGTTTAATCTCTTTAACCAAGGATTCAACTTCCTTGAGAGTTTATAACTTAAGAAGTGCCACCACATTATCCAATATGGAGTTTCTAGCAAGCTATAGGGGTAGGTTGAAATCATTTGCTCTGATGATTGTTTTGGGAAATGAACCATCCATTTAGAGTGGTAGACCTTAAAAAGGAGTTCTTGATGTTCAATAGAATGGTTCAAAGCTTTGGACGTGCTTATGTGAGCTGTACATGCGGGCTTTTATGATGAGTATAAGAGAAGATTTGTCTTGGTAAACAAGCATGGACACAACTGATTTAGAGACAACAATTGGTATGGGCCAAGAGTATGAACTGAGTGTTTCCACACGTTATGATGAAAATTCAGATATTGTAATTCCCTAAACAGTCCACTACTTGTCCTGTCTTTAGTTTCTTTGCATCTCGAGCCCCACTCCTATAGGGCCATGCATGATCACCTTCCCAAGCCCATTTTCAAGGCCCACGTGGTTCTTTTCCTTACCTTCAAAACTGATTTTTGAAAATTCAGTTTCCAAATAATTTCAACTTTTCAACTTTCTTTTCTTCTTTAGAATTTTTAGGTCCTAAAAATCTCATTTTCAATAAAATTTTGTTGTAATTTTCTTTCCAGCAAGCAACTTTCATATTTTCCTTGATTTTTAAAATGTTTTTGTTAGCCCAAGGGTTCTCCTAATCATGTTTTGATGATAACAAACCATGGTTAAGTGACTAATTGTTTTAAATTGTTAAGAATTTCAGGCATAATCTCAAAAATTCATCAAGGACCAAACGAATACGGGATCGAGATCATTTGGAAGACTTGTGATCATAGGAAATGAATGTAAGATGATAGCATGAGTGCACTTAGGATGTTCATACCTTTTCATGCATCTTAGAAAACTCGGTTTATTCTTTAAAACTTGATTTTCTTTAAAACCCGAGTTTTATCAAATATACCTTAGGCAAATTGATTCAAAATTGGCATATTGACTCACCTAAAGACCTTGCCTAAGTATTGGAAAAGAAAGAAATAAAAAAGGATAGGTTTTCGGGCCCAAAAGGCTCAACCGGTCGAGGCTATGGCCAACCGGCTCAACCGGTTAGTGATTACTACTCAAAAAGTGTTATTTGATAGCTTGTAATTGATCCTTTTAAACACTTTTGAGTAGTAGTTAGTGTCTTTTAACCCAATTAGCATGTTAAGGCCCCTTGCAATCAATTCTAATCAAATTGTGTAAGTTTTGGTGTTTTTGTTAGTATTTTGATCACCAAAGCATTATGAGATTGAGGAGAGTTTTATGGAATCCTTGGAAAGCAATGGGAAGCTTAGAGGCATGAAGAACCAAAGCTTTGAAGTCCTTTGCCATAAGCAAATCCGGAATGCAAGGAGAAAAGCAAAGAGGAAAAAACAGAGTGAAGAAAACAGAGGAAGCATTCTTGATGACAGTCACTGCAGCCACTTTTGGAGCACTTCCTGAAGTCCAAATTATGCATACAATATGTCATTTGAAAGCTTAGGAAGTCAACAATCCAATGCTTCAAACCGTGTGCAATTTGGAGCTGAAATGAGGAAGTTACAGCCTTTGGAAGACAACTGCTCCAAGCTGAAGGAAGGCTTCAGAAAAGTGCTGCGGAATCAGCACTTTTGTTGCGAGATATTTCGCAACACTTTTGCACAGTGCTATGGATTTCCCCTGAAGCTTCACGCCACGATGGAAGCCAAGCACCACAAAATGGAAGTCAACTTTGTGAAGGTGTTGAATCAGCTGGTTGCTATGAAGAAATTTCGCAGCCCCTCTTGTACACCTGCGAAATTTCGCAGACCTCACTTGTCACCTGCGAAGTGGTCCTTAGTGCTTCCCGATATTTGTAATCGACACTTGGAGATATTTTTCATTAGATTTTTGTTGCCTAAATGCCCAAATTCTCCTTGTAAGTCACCAATGATAGGTTTCCTTAGTTTTTAAGCTAGGAATTTGGCAAAATATCAAGGGAATAGCTATCATTGTAATTTTGGTTTAAAGGGAGCCCGAGGAGCCTGTTCTGAGAGTGTTAGAGCTTGTTCCAGGGGATCCTTTGTACAGTTTTGGGAAGGAAGTAAAATACAGAGCACTTGCTCTGTTTTTCCTATATATTCTTGTCTTCTCTTTCATTTTCATTTTCTTGCTAGCCAAACATTCTCTGAGGATTTTTCCTTAGAGGATGAGAGGCTAGGCTCTTTGTCTCTTGGAGTGAAGAAAGCCGGGTAAGTTTCCACATGCATAAATTGGAAGTTTTGTTGTTTTAGTTTTTAATGAAGAGAAAGTGTGACCCGTGGATGGTTTTTATCTTTTTAGTTAACTTAAAACACCTTTAAATCACCTGGGCCAACACTTGGTAAGGCAAGTGATTTCCATCCATGGAGATTCACTAGTTTACCCCTTGCGAGCCTTTGGTAGGTGACTTGAAGGTAGGATTTTCTAGAATAGCCAACACTTGGTAAGCTTTTGGACTCTTAGGAGACATCCATTAGTTACCTCTTGCGAGCTTTTGACGGGTAATCCAAGGTTAAAGATCACCTTGAATGGCAAGTGCTAGGTGAGAGGCACGAGTCATTGTAAGGTGCATCAGTGAGAGGGATTTAGTGTTTGAACCCATTAATGGGAAGCATCTGTACAACACCGGTTGGAGAATTAACTATATGTTAATTCTCTAATGCGAGGAAAATAAACAAGTGACCGGAACTCCCTTTTTGTATGAGGAATCCGAGCCCAGTGATCTAAACTCCAAGAAACCTTTTCTTTGTAATTTAAATCAGTTATTATTTTTGGTTAGTTTAAAACCCAATCTTTTTTATTCAAGCATCTTTATGTTTTCCTTTAAAGCTAACCTTGAATTGAAAAGGCACCAATTTATCTTTGAAATAATATCATTTGTGAAGTGAAAACCCATCCCAGTGAACGATCCTAGAGCCACTATGCTATAGTAGCTTTGTCTTTGCTACCCTAGTATATGGTGTAATAGGTTATAAATTTTGTTGATTAATCCCTCAATCAAGGAGCACCAGCTGGACACGAATCAGCTGAGACACCAATTAGGCATGAATCAGTTAGGGAACCGGTCGACCGGTTTCCTTTGTTCGGTCGAGGTCCAGTCGAGGGAGACACAAAAACCTTCTCTCTCTTCCAGTAGCTTTCTCTTCCCGGTCGAGCCTCACCCTTGTCCGGTCGAGGACCGGTCGATGTCCGGTCGAGGCAACGGTAACTTGCCATGCATTAAATGCTCCAACGGCTAGTGATCCGGTCGACCCTTTGCTCATCCGGTCGAGGCTACTTTCTGTTGTTTTTGTCTCCCGAGCTTAGAAACCTATAAATTGAGAGCTCCTCTTCATTTATGACTAAGAGAACAATTGCATTTAAAGCCTACCTACCTGTTCTTGATCTAAAAGCTCTCATTTTCTTTCTTAGTGCATTAAACCATCACTTGCATATTCTTAGTGCACTCTTATAATTCCTCCTAGCTTTCTCTTGTACTTGAGCCTTCCTTAAGCTAGGTTGAGAGTTTCATCCTTATGTAAACTGAGTGTGAAAGCCTTCAAGTGGTTCAAATCTTGAAGAGATTGTGTAAGAGCCCATTGGAGTCGGAATTCAAGTGTAAGACAATTGAAAGCTTGATTGAAGCTTCAAGTTAGTGGAACCCTCACTCGGTTAGGAGATTGAGGAGAGTGGACGTAGGCAAGGGAGTGCCGAACCACTATAAACTCGAGTTTGAATTCTCTAACTTTATCTATTTCCTTTATTTATTTTGTGCATATATTATTGTGTGGAAAAAGATTTTGAAAAACCCAATTCACCCCTCCTTTTGGGTATTTTTATTAATTATTCATAGCCTTTGTTTTATCTATTGGTATCAGAGCTAGACCTCTTGCTTAAGACTTAATCGTCTAAGAGGAAAATGGCTATTCCATCAAGCTCATCTCAAACTGAAAATTGTTCAAAACATAGAGCTCCATTCTTTACGGGAACCGATTATCCCTATTGGAAAACTAGAATGACTTGGTACTTACAATCAACTGATTTAGATGTATGGGATGTCATTGAAGATGGCCCAACTCTTCCCACTAAATTAGTTGATGGAGTTTTGGTTCCAAAACCCAAGAAAGAATGGAATGAGCTTGATAGAAGAAATTTTCAATTAAATGCTAAAGTCGTTTTTACTTTGCAATGTGCTATGGATAGGAATGAATATAATAGAATATGCCAATGTAAATCTACTAAGGAAATTTGGAGATTGCTTGAAATAACTCATGAAGGAACTAATCAAGTGAAAGAGTAAAAATTAATATACTTGTCCATAACTATGAATTGTTTTCAATGAAAGAAACTGAAACTATTGTTGAGATAACCACTAGGTTCACTGAAATTGTCAATGGCCTTGAAGCATTAGGAAGGGTCATAAATGAATCCGAAAAGGTGATGAAGATATTGAGGTCTCTCCCCTCAAAGTGGCATACAAAGGTCACCGCTATTCAAGAAGCTAAAGATTTGACCAAGCTACCTATGAAAGAACTCTTAGGGTCATTAATGACTTATGAAATCAGTTTCACAAAGCAACTACAGGAGAGTGAAGACAAAAAGAAGAAAAACATAGCTCTCAAGGCTACAACCAAGGAAGAAGAAGATGTTGAAGAAGAAAAACCAAGTGAAGAAGATGATGATTTAGCTCTCATCACAAGAAAGCTCAACAAATACATGAGAGGTGAAAGGTTTAGAGGGAAAAAGTTTACCTCTAGAAGAAATCCCTCAAGAAGGGAATCCTCATCACATGGTGACAAGGAAAAATGGGAAGAGAAAGGAGATTTGATATGCTTCAAATGAAAAAAGTCGGGACACATTAAATATGATTGTCTTCTCTACAAAATTGAAGCCAAGAGAAGAATGAAGAAGGCAATGATGGCCACTTGGAGTGAGAGTGAAGAATCTTTCGAGGAAGAAAAGGAAAAAGAAGTGGCAAACATGTGCTTCATGGCAATAGATGATCTTGATGAGGTAAACTCTAACTCTAGTGATGAAGATATGCATGTTATTTTTGAAGAACTATATGAGGATTTTGAAAAACTTAGTTTGAAAAATAATTCTCTTAAAAAGAGAATTCAAGAACTTGAAAAAGAACTTGAGGAAGTGAAAGAAAAGTTTTCGATTGATGAAATCTCTAAAACTCATCTTGAAAAAGAGAATGAGATTTTAAGAAATGAAAATGAAATTTTGAAAAAGAAAAATGAATGGTTGACCTCATCTCTTTCAAATTTCTCTTGTGAACAAAATTCCTTTGAAATGATCTTAGCAAGCCAAAAATGTGTTTTTGACAAACAAGGACTAGGATTCAAATCTTCAAAGAACCAAAAGTATTTTAAAAACTATTTTGTAAAAGAATCCTCAAGTGAATGTCCTTCTACTATTTGTAACTTTTGTGGAAGAGGAGGGCACATTAGTAGTACATGTCCTTTAAGAAATGGTGCTCAAAAGAATTCAAATGCTAAGGTTAAAAAGGTTTGGATTGAAAAATTCAAAGTCACTAACCCTCAAGGACCCAAAAAGACATAGGTATCTAAACCAACTTGAATTCTATTTTGTAGGGCTCAAAGGAGGATAAGTGGTTCTTGGATAGTGGGTGCTCAAGACACATGATCGGGGATGAATCCAAGTTTGCCTTCCTTACAAAGAGAAAAGGAGGATATGTCACCTTTGGAGACAATGCAAAAGGAAGAATCATTGGTCAAGGTAACATAGGTAATGGTACATCCTCCCTTATTGAAAGTGTTTTATTAGTAGATGGTTTAAAACACAATCTTTTGAGCATTAGTCAACTTTGTGACAAAGGTTTTAAAGTAATTTTTGAAGAATCTCATTGTATCATCAAGGATATTCAAAATGACAAAACCATCTTCATGGGCCATAGATGTGAAAATGTATATGCTATAAATATTTCAAAATATGATGGCCATGATAGATGTTTTTCAAGCATGCATGATCAAAGCTGGTTGTGGCATAGGAGGTTATGTCATGCTAACATGGACCTCATTTCCCAACTCAACAAAGATGAACTCGTTAGAGGCCTTCCCAAAATTAATTTTCAAAAAGACAAAATTTGTGAAGCTTGTCAAATGGGAAAGCAAATAAAAAACTCTTTTAAAAACAAAAATTTCATCTCAACATCTAGACCTCTTGAATTACTACACATGGATTTATTTGGTCCTTCTAGGACACCTAGTCTAGAAGGAAAATCTTATGCTTATGTCATTGTGGATGATTTCTCTAGATACACATGGGTCTTGTTTTTAAGTCAAAAGAGTGAAGCTTTTTATGAGTTTTCAAAATTTTGTAACAAGGTTCAAAATGAAAAAGGCTTTACAATCACTTGCATTAGAAGTGATCATGGGAGAGAATTTGAGAATTTTGACTTTGAGGAATATTGCAATAAGCATGGTATCAATCACAATTTTTCGGCTCCTAGAACTCCTCAACAAAATGGGGTAGTTGAAAGGAAAAATAGAACTCTTCAAGAAATGACTAGAACCATGCTAAATGAAAACAATTTGCCAAAGTATCTTTGGGCCGAAGCGGTAAACACTTTTTGCTATGTTTTAAATAGAATATTGTTGAGGCCTATTCTTAAGAAAACTCCCTATGAGCTTTGGAAAAACAAGAAACCCAACATTAGCTATTTCAAAGTCTTTGGGTGCAAATGTTTTATATTAAACACCAAAGATAATCTTGGAAAATTTGATGCAAAATCTTATGTTGGAATTTTTCTTGGCTACTCAACTTCAAGTAAAGCTTTTAGAGTTTTCAACAAAAGAACCATGATTGTAGAAGAGTCCATCCATGTCATTTTTGATGAATCTAACAATTCTCTTCAAGAAAGAGAAAGTTTTTATGATGATTTAGGATTGGAGACATCCATGGGAAAATTGCAAATTGAAGACAAAAGACAACAAGAAGAAAGTGGAGAGGATCCCAAGAAAGAAGAATCACATTTGGCACTACCTCCTCCTCAACAAGTGCAAGGTGAATCAAGCCAAGACCTTCCAAAAGATTGGAAGTTTGTTATCAACCATCCACAAGATCAAATCATTGGTAATCCATCAAGTGGGGTAAGAGTTAGATCATCCCTTAGAAATATTTGTAATAATCTTGCATTCATCTCTCAAATTGAACCTAAAAACAAAAAAGATGCTATAGTTGATGAAAATTGGATGATTGTTATGCAAGAAGGATTAAATCAATTTGAAAGAAGTGAAATATGGGAACTAGTACCAAGACCTTCAAATCAAAGTGTTATTGGAACCAAATGGGTCTTTAGAAACAAAATGGATGAAAATGGCATCATAGTAAGAAATAAAGCAAGATTGGTAGCCCAAGGGTATAATCAAGAAGAAGGAATAGACTATGAAGAGACTTTTGCCCCCGTAGCTAGATTGGAAGCAATTAGAATGTTGCTTGCTTTTGCATGTTTCAAAGACTTTATTCTATATCAAATGGATGTGAAAAATGCTTTTCTAAATGGCTTCATAAATGAGGAAGTATATGTTGAACAATCACCCGGTTTTCAAAGCTTTAACTTTCCAAACCATGTTTTTAAACTTAAAAATGCACTTTATGGTTTGAAACAAGCACCTAGAGCTTGGTATGAAAGACTAAGTAAATTTCTTTTGAAAAAGGGTTTTAAAATGGGAAAAATTGACACAACTCTTTTCATAAAAACCAAAGAAAATGATATGCTCCTAGTTCAAATATATGTTGATGATATTATTTTTGGAGCTACTAATGACTCTCTTTGTGAAGATTTCTCTAAATGTATGCATAGTGAGTTTGAAATGAGCATGATGAGAGAACTCAATTTCTTCCTTGGACTTCAAATCAAGCAACTAAAGGAAGGAACCTTCATCAATCAAGCAAAGTATATAAAAGATCTTCTCAAGAGGTTCAACATGGAAGAAGCCAAGGTGATGAAAACTCCAATGAGCTCATCCATCAAGCTTGACATGGATGAAAAAGGTAAATCTATTAACTCAACTATGTATAGAGGCATGATAGGATCCTTGCTTTATTTGACCGCTAGTAGACCCAATATCATGTATAGTGTATGCTTGTGTGCTAGATTTCAATCTTGTCCTAAAGAATCTCACTTATGTGCCGTTAAAAGAATTTTTAGATATTTGAAAGGGACAATGAATATTGGTTTGTGGTATCCTAAGGGTGATAATTTTGAATTGATTGGTTTCTCGGATGCCGATTTTGCTGGTTGTAGAGTTGAAAGAAAGAGCACTAGTGACACTTGTCATTTCTTAGGACACTCACTTGTCTCATGGCATAGTAAGAAGCAAAATTCGGTAGCTTTGTCAACGGCGGAAGCCGAATACATAGCAGCCGGTTTGTGTTGTGCACAAATCCTTTGGATGAAACAAACACTTAGTGATTTTAACTTGTCTTTTGAGCATGTTCCTATCAAATGTGATAACACTAGTGCCATAAATATTTCAAAAAATCCCGTGCAACACTCTAGGACCAAGCATATAGAAATTAGACATCATTTCTTAGAGATCATGCACAAAAGGGTGACATTACACTTGAATTTGTAAGCACAAAAGATCAACTTGCCGATATTTTTACAAAACCTCTAAGTGAAGAACAATTTTCCGATATTAGAAGACAACTAGGGGTTATTTCTCTTTGATCTGATGTTTGTATAATGAATTCGTGTTGGAAATGCATTATGATTGCATAAATTTCATCTCATACGCATCATATAGCAATCCCTTTGGAAATAGGTCAATTTTTTTACCAAAAATCAAAATTCCCGTGGCATTGGACATAAAAAATTGGGGATTTCAACTTAAAAGGGCAGGGGGAGGATCACGAGACAAGAAAATGCAAGAAAAATTGGAAAATTTGACCGTTGACCGTTGACCAGGCGGTCGACCGGTTGGGGAACCGGTCGACTGGTTCGTCGGGGCTGGGAATTTAAAAGGCCCCCGTGAGTCAGTTTTTTCCACTGTTCTCCGCATTCCTTGAAGACTCTTCATCTTCCCGCCTTCAGAGACCAGTTTGGCTATTCCTTGGACCGATTTCAGTTTGGAGTGATTTTCGACGAGATTTTGAGGCTAGGGTTTCATCTCTGGACGGATTTGGACTTCGGATCTGGAGAGGTTCCTCTCTTATTGCGAGCCATCTTCTGGTTTTGCTCCTTTCCCGCGCGCCTAGGGCTTATTCTAGTTGGTCTTCTCTCTTTGCCTGCTCACTTCAGTTCTCTGAGCTTATCTCCATTTTTGGATTTTGGATGGCTCCTCGAAAGGAGACAGGTACTTCCAGGGCTCAGGGCAAGCGCCCTGCTGAGCCATCTTAGCAGCCTGAGCAGACCGAGGCTCGCCGAAAGGCGAGGTACGACACCGCCCTCTTCGGCTCAATTGAGGATTATCAGAGGTACAAGACGCATTTCGCCAAGAGAAATGTGGTTCCAGGAAGAAACATCAATTTCTCCCAACTTCAGGGCCTCGGGTTTGAGGGGCTCTTCATCATGATGGGATGGCTGCCAGTTGTGACGGTTTCTGAGCCTATCTTTCCGACCTTAGTGCGTGCATTTTATTCCAGGATGACCTATGGACTTGGAGGACCGATTAGGACCACTGTCCGAGGAGTTGAGATTGAGCTGAGTTCGGAGAGCATCTGTCGCATCCTTAACATTCCCCCCGTTGGTCTCAGAGTATATAGGCCAAGGCATGGCCTACTATCCCAGGGTTAGAGCCTAGAAAGGCCATTCAGAGGCTATGCGGACTTGCAGATGCCTATGGGATGGGCAAACCTTCAGCACATAGCTTGACCGTGCCTAGCCGAGTCCTTCACCATATGATCTGCTCCATCCTATTACCACGTGGAGGACATCGGGACGAGGTCTCCTACTATGAGGCCTTTCTTGTCGACTCACTTCTCACCGGGAGGCGGATACACGTAGGATATGTGATGATGAGGCATATGATGTCCTCTGTGAGAGCACCACACGAGTGCTTCCTATGGCCGCTTCCTCACTCGTGTCTTCAAGGATGCTGGGGTAGACTTGAGTAGAGAGACAGAGTTTGAGGCACCCAGCATCTATGACACGTATGACGAGCATTCTCTGGGGCGCATGAAGCTTGAGAAGGCCCCCGATGGCTCCTGGGTTAGGAAAGCCGAGCACAGGCTCGGGACATGATCAGATACACCCGGAGTAGAGGAGGAGGACGAGATCAGAGAGATGGAGGATGGGTTGGACCCTCAGAGGGACCTTGAGCAGAGAGGGCCCGAACTTGACATTCCGCTCCACATCAGTCAGAGGGCATTCATGTTGAGGCTACCTTCTTCGAGCCTATGATGACTGAGCCATCCTTCACAGCAGGCCCTTCATCTCAACCATCATTTACCGAGCTACCATCTCAGGCTCCTCATGCTCCTGATCATCCACCTTGGATGGATTTGTCGGCATAGATCAGCTCTCTCGGGACTCGTATGGAGGAGTTAGCAGTAGTTCATGATACTCGCTTTTATTCCATGGAGGATCGCATCGATCAGTATCAGACCGACTTCACCTCTCAGTTTGAGCATCTCGTACAGAGGATTGAGCGTCTTGAGAGCCGCCAGAAGAGTCAGCACGAGGAGATGATGGCTTACCTCCGTTCTGTGTTTCCACTACCACCTCCTCAGCCTTGAGTTTGTTTGGGATTCCCCTTCGTTTCTTTTTTATGTTGCCAAAGGGGGAGATATGTTAGGATAGGGACCTTAGGAGACTTTTTCATTTCCATGCATATCATACTTATGCTTTCATGTACTCTTGCTCTTGCTTATATATGATATAACACTCTTACTGATTTACATTGTCTTCCGCTTTAAATTTCCTAAATTTTGTGTTGATTATCCCATGGTTGGTTTGAGGGGGAGATTTCTCTGTCTCCTAGATAACCAAGGTTTGTCATCATAAAAAAGGGGAGATTGTTAGCCCAAGGGTTCTCCTAATCATGTTTTGATGATAACAAACCATGGTTAAGTGACTAATTGTTTTAAATGTTAAGAATCTCAGGCATAATCTCAAAAATTCATCAAGGACCAAACGAATACGGGATCGAGATCATTTGGAAGACTTGTGATCATAGGAAATGAATGTAAGATGATAGCATGAGTGCACTTAGGATGTTCATACCTTTTCATGCATCTTAGAAAACTCGGTTTATTCTTTAAAACTTGATTTTCTTTAAAACCCGAGTTTTATCAAATATACCTTAGACAAATTGATTCAAAATTGGCATATTAACTCACCTAAAGACCTTGCCTAAGTATTGGAAAAGAAAGAAATAAAAAAGGATAGGTTTTCGGGGCCAAAAGGCTCAACCGGTCGAGGCTATGGCCAACCGGCTCAACCGATTGGGGAACCGGTCGACCGGTTTCCTTTGTCCGGTCGAGGTCCGGTCGAGGGAGCACAAAAACTTCTCTCTCTCCCAGTAGCTTTCTCTTCCCGGTCGAGCCTCACCCTTGTCCGGTCGAGGCAACGGTAACCTGCCATGCATTAAATGCTCCAACGGCTAGTGATCCGGTCGACCCTTTGCTCGTCCGGTCGAGGCTACTTTCTGTTGTTTTTGTCTCCCGAGCTTAGAAACCTATAAATTGAGAGCTCCTCTTCATTTATGACTAAGGGAACAATTGCATTCAAAGCCTACCTACCTGTTCTTGATCTAAAAGCTCTCATTTTCTTTCTTAGTGCATTAAACCATCACTTGCATATTATTAGTGCACTCTTGTAATTCATCCTAACTTTCTCTTGTACTTGAGCCTTCCTTAAGCTAGGTTGAGAGTTTCATCCTTGTGTAAACTGAGTGTGAAAGCCTTCAAGTGGTTCAAATCTTGAAAAGATTGTGTAAGAGCCCATTAGAGCCGAAATCCAAGTGTAAGACGATTGAAAGTTTGATTGAAGCTTCAAGTTAGTGGAACCCTCACTCGGTTAGGAGATTGAGGAGAGTGGACGTAGGCAAGGAAGTGTCGAACCACTATAAACCCGAGTTTGAATTCTCTAACTTTATCTCTTTCCTTTATTTATTTTGTGCATATATTATTGTGTGGAAAAAGATTTTGAAAAACCCAATTCACCCTCCCTTTTGGGTATTTTCCTTAATTATTCATAGCCTTTGTTTTATCTGTTTTGAAATAAGTGTGAATTTAATTCCATAATTCCGAATAATGGAAATTCATGGGATTAATTCATGCAAAAATAAACTGGGTTTTGGTGAGATCCAACATGTGTGATTTCTCATTAATTGATTGATTGTCATGCTTGATTGGTTTGATTTGTGACATGCATGCGACTATTCTGTGTTTGTTTACTAACCTTTATTTTCCATGAAGCAATCAACTCATCAGGTACACTCTCTGCCTTTCTTGTTCATCTGATTATTTTAGATTGATATTCTTTTGGTGTTCATGTTTGATCGATCAATTGTCATATTTGCCTCATTTTATTTAGTAGAGACCCGTTTTAAGGGCTTAAAGGGGTGTTATAGTCTCTTGTCGTACCTTTCCAATAGGTAACTTGACATTTGGACCCAGATTTGATTTTTCGTAAACCATCTTTTCCAAATAAAGAGTCATACTTAGAGTTTTCTTTTTTATTTTATTTATTATTTAAAAACAAAACAAAAATAAGTGACAACTTCAAATCATTTTTAAAAAAATAAATCATTTTCAAATAAAAAACGAGTTCGCTATCGAGTAAAAGCACATGAATAGAAATGCGAGGTCCACAATTTTATTTTTAATCATTCCTCATATTAAAAAAAAAATGAAAACAACTAATATTTATATTTTTAATTTGTTTTTATTTTTTTGTTAGAGAGAATATAAAACTATTATCGAAAACAATTTCGAAATAAGCTCAATTCGTTTATCATTTTTGTGGTGAAACATATTTTTTTTTCCTTTTTTGTCCACCGTGAACCATCTTTTTGGTTTTTTACACGACATAGCTGACATAAAACTATTTTGAAAAATAGTTTTCAAATCCGTCCTAAATTTAAAATTAAGAAATAAAATAAAAAATAAAAAACATTTTCGACAAAGATAGAGTGATGATGATGGAAGCGTTGCTTTCAATTTTAGTGGGCGTAGTCCACCGTGTAAAGTTGATATGGGAGCAAACGAATTAATGACCCATCCTAATAAACAAGTGGATGTGGCTGCGTGGCACATGTGCCTAAAGTGGAAGCAATGGCTCCTTATTTTAATAATTTTTGGACACCCCATAAGCTGGTCGGTCCAATTGTAAATTATTCATTTTTTTAAAAATAATTTTATTTTTTCAGTTTTGTGATTATTTTTAAAATTATTTTAACTCTCATTAGTGAAAATTTTAAAAAATCGAAAGAATAATTTTCTATTTTATTTTATTTTTAAAACTTGTTTCTAAAGAATAATTTTATTTTATTTTTAACATGATAAATCAATCATTGTTAATATATATTTTTATAATATTTATAAAAAGTATAATATTATATTATTAATATTCGTATTTTATTAAAAACTATTTATTTTTAATTTATTGATATATATTTTTTTACGTTAATTAAATTTACTTTACATTATATACAAAATCAAAATTTATTTTTTAAAAACAACTAATCTAAAAAAGTTTTTATTAGCATTTAAATTTTTGAAAAGTATTTTTAAAAATAACTTATATTAGATAATCAAGTGGAATTTCATTTCCATTTGAATTATTTTCGATTTCATTCTCATTATCATTTAAGTTATTCAAACACGAAAATGAATGAGATGTCTATTTCCACTCTTTATTATAGTGTACCAAACATGCCCTACGTTCAATGTCAAGTTCATATATCAACAAAGACATTGTGAATTCTATGATGGTTTAAAAATATGAAAAATAAAATAGGAAATTAACTATGATATCTCACGGATAAATGAGAAAGTTTCTGACATTATATAAGTATGAACTCTTTTTAATTCTGTAAATGTTTTTTAAAGCTGTGAGGATCCTTTTGAGCCCATAGCGGATAATATCTATAAATTGGGTGCAAGTTGTTATAAATAGTATTAAGCCAATCTTTGACCCCATGTGTAGAGTTTGTTTGACCCTATATATGATGTTTGTTGTTTGATTTCATAGAATACAACAGAGATGTGATGTTTGGATGGGGGGTGCTTGTGATATGATAAATGAGAAAGTTTCTCGTACTATATAAATATAAACTTAGACATAAGGGTCTATTTGGGATCAAAGCGAACAATATCTATACGATTGGTTCCAGGTTCTTACATTAACCTTCAACAAATCAAAACAAAATAGATCATAGAAAATTGACTAATATTAAAAAAAATTATTTTCTCATATTTAGTTTATTATAAAAAATAATTAAAAATAGTCACAAATTATATATTTTAAGTGAGTTAATATTATATAATAAAAAAAAGCAAATAAAAAAGAATGTAAAAATAATTTATTAACTTATTTTTTATATTATTTTTAAAAATATTTTAAGAATAAAATATTTTTATATATATTTAAAACTCATTTTACTTGTATTTTAATTTTCCATATAAAAATTAAATAAAATTTATAACTAATTTTAAATATACGCAATCTTAAAACCACGTTTCTTCGATGTTTTCCTTTCATTACTTAAAATAAAGGAAATCAAGAAAAAAAAAAAAAAAAGAAGAAAAAAAAGAAGAAAAAGCATTAGGTGCGAATCGCACCGTACACGTGTCAGAAAACCCAGAATCACACAAAGTCCCTGAGCCCACCCGTCACTACACCGCCAGAGGTACAGTTGTGTGTGGCTGTCTCGATTTCTCCGCCCCCTTTTCCAAATGCTGTTCACCTGCCATTGCTTCTAAATGCCCCGTCACCTTCGTCATTTCCAATGCTCCGTTCCCGTCTCCTTCATTTTCCTTCCTCCCAAATACCCCCTACTCCATTGATTGATCTCTCCACCATCTAATACCCATTTGAGTTTGCCTCGGTTTTCCATCACAGAGATTCACCATGCCTCCCATGAAGCTCAAGCAATCTCCCTCGCCGCAAACCCTAGCCACATCACAGGATGCGCGGTTGCTTGCTCGAGAAACGCTGCGCATCAGCGCGAGTCTTGCTTCATCGCCGGCGCCGTCCGCGGTTGCGTCGTCTCCGGAAGCTCGTAACCTTGGGATTGTGGATGAGCAGTTCGTGGACGCGAGTCTGAGGTTGATTTGCTGCGAGGAGATCAATGGGCGGCGGTGGAACTACGTGGTTGATAACGAGGGCGGCAATGGTCAGGGCAGAAACGGCTCTCTGCGCGCCGTCTGCTCGCAGACTCCTCAGGCTCCGGTTGATGTAATTCTGAATTCGATTGCTTTTCATTTTATTGTTCATTTCTTGCTTTTAAATTTGATTAATTTATGTTGCTTCAAGATGTTGATGGGTCTGATGCTGGAATTTGAGTATAGAATCTTGAGCTTTTCACTGTTTTATGCAGGAAAATTATTGAATTATTGATTATGGTCATGCATTGCTTACATTCTAAGCAATTGTGAATATAAGAAAACTGAAAAATTTTCCAAATCTTTTTCCCTGCAAATCAGTATTTTTTTTGGCATGTTATGGTCATTAGTGGTTAATATATACATTTCATTCATGATTTGATTTCTGTTGTGTTGCCTACATTGCCGAAGATGCAGATGTGCTAATAGGTTTTGATCACCCGAAAAAATTTATGCTTTAGTAATGATTAATCATTAATATAAATCAAGATTGGTTATTACATATATCAATGCAATTTTTAAAATTTCGGGTAGCTCTAAAGCATGGGTAGCTCTAAAGCATAATAAGAATGCATGGTCTATAATAAAAATAAAAAAAATCATTTTTTTTAAGAAGATCATCTATTTGATTTGGGGTTTTGTAATTGTTAATTTTATTCATAAATCAATGTCTATTTAATCATAAGAAGAGATTGAGATTTTGGTATCAAAAATTAGGGAGAGAAATTGCGGTCGGTTGGAAACAGGGACACTTGGGCAATGTATGATATTTCCAATTGTATGGGGTGGACAGGTGTATGTTTTGTCCTTTTCTGTTGAAACACAATTACATTTTTTTGTTTTCTTCGGTTATCGGAAGATAGAGGTTTACGTTCATGTGCAGCTTGTGAAGTCAGCAGTAATGTGGCTTATATGCTAAATTTGGTGTGCAGGAGTTGATGTCATTCATAAGATCCTATGTGGTGCCCGAGGGATTCCCGGATAGTGTTACTCCTTCATATGTGCCATACATGTCATGGAGAGCTTTAAAGGTATTCTCTTACGTTTGGTGCTATACCATAAAGGCGGGCTTTTTTAGGAAATGAGAGCCATCTCATATTTGGAGAACACGGATATTATGAATATTACAAAACATTCTACGTCTAATTTATGTGAAGTGGGGTTGCTGCCCTAAAATACAATACTGATGAATTTCATGTTCATTGTAGCACTTCTTTGGCGGAGCAATGGGTGTTTTCACAACACAAACACTTCTGAATTCAGTTGGAGTTTCTAGAAACCGATCTGCTCCTGGGGCTGTTGCTATCAACTGGATTCTCAAGGTGCACATGACATCTGTACATTTGAAATTAGCAAATAATCTAATTTCATTTTCAAAAAACAAGTTTTGTTGGTCTTCTAACATGTTATTATCCTTTTTTTGATAGGTACTAACATGTTATTATCCTATTGGTCATGCTATATTAATATTAGTTTTTCTAGGAATGCCCTTGTAACTACAATTTTATTATCATTGTGGAACTATTTTTGGGAAGCCTGATTGCTTGCCTTATTTTTTTCCTGTGGAATCTGGCAATAGTAATCTCATAAAAGAAAATTAATTGATGCATGTTTAGTGTTTATTCCCTTATTTTAATGGATAAAGAGTTGAAAGTTGAAAAAGGCCAAAGGGGCCACAATCAATGCATACAGAGAGTATTCTCAAACTGTGCCATATCAAGACTCCAAAGAAAAGCAAGAGACAATAAGATTCTTTCTCCCAAAGTATGACCCAAGTTGCTGATGGAGGCACCTCCCCCGCCTGAATACCCTACCTCAGGCCATGCTTATACCTAGTGTAGTAAAACTTCCTTCAACTTGGAAATACAATTGAAAGTTCTGATATATTCTCTCTCCAGATGCAGCCAGCTGGAAAAGGAGGGATGGTACCCCTAAATCTTTCTCCTGTTTTTCTTCATTGATTTACCACGTCAACTGAGGCATAGCTCCTCCTATGGCTGTTTTGCTTATTATCATTTTTTATAAATATTTCCTGGTTATCATTACCTCTCAACAACTTGTGTAATTTAGTTTCCTTTGTATCTTTGGCCTTGTTGGAAGATTATATCATCTTGGTCCCTTGTAGAGGAGAGTATGGTATCTATTATTCTCTTCCGATCACAAAGAATGATTCCACTTTTAGTCTGCTATTTTAGGACCAAAACCTTAATTACAGTGGTCCCGCCTGCTCCAACTCAGCTCCAGTATGAGATGGGTTTTGTTCATGAGGAGAGGAGCTCTCTTATCCATCATGGGTCGGAATAAACTACTGTTATTCATCTGCACCTTTGCTGTCTTTATTTTTATCTTTTAGTTTTTCTGATTCAACTGAACTCAATTCACTAAAACCATGACTCGGGAGATGAGCCTACAGGTTGGGGTTCATAGATGAGCTTCAGGAGATGTTATACTTGTATAAGTTTTTTTGTTCCTTTTGTATAGCCCTCCTTGTATAGTGGATGTTTCTTCGAGTCTTTTGACCAGTTTTGTATATCATGGGGAGGATTTCTCATCCTTCTCTTGTTTTTATTCACTTTTAATTAATACATCTATTATTTTTTATCAAAAGAAAAACAAAGAAAAAAAAACCTTGACTTAGCTACTTGGGTTCAGTCATGTGAATCCTTTCTCATTTATCTTCATATTGAGCATATTGTCGTAAATCCTTGGCAATCTATGTCTCTTCTCATTACTTTGACCCCCTCCTTTTAGGCTTCCTTTTTATCATTTCTTTTTATTTCAGCTTGAATCAATTACTCCTCCATGTTGGTGTAATGATGGGTCTTTGTATCACATAGCCAACTATTTTAGATGGCTGTATCTCATGTTGTCTCAAAAGTGTCACCTTGAATTTCTAGTGATGAATTTACTTTTGTTCTAATTTTTTCTTACATTGCCATTCATCCATATTGATGTCCTATTTTTGGTTAAATTTATGCTTAATAGATAATTTTCTATAACTTTGAATTAGATGTAGGCAATGTTTTAAAAGGTTATAGGTGGTGTTGAGGTGTTTTGCCCAAATGACTTGAAGCATAAGCTTTGAGGTGGAACAAGGTGTAACCGTCCACTTAAAAAAAAAAAAAAAAAATCAGAAAAATACTAATAAAATCACATGAAAATTAAATAATAAGAAAACCTTATAAATCATAATAATCAAATTAATTATAAGTAATTTTCAATTTATATATATATATTTTTTGATAAGTAAACACGACATATATTAACACAAGGCAAAAAAACCACATAGCATACATGGAGTATATAGAGTGGCAAAGGCCTCACAACCAAAAAGAGACAAAAAACATACCAACCCTTACTTGGAGGCTAACCACTCCAAGAAGCCTATTAGGGAGCGTGTCTCCACTCCACTATACAATTTTGCCCAGCCTCACACATTACAAACAAAAGAATTTTTAAGTTTCTGAATAGCTAATCCCCCCCTCCTAAAAGCTAGTCTATTCCTCTCCTTCCAAACCGTCCAAAAAATAAATAACGGAATGGATCTCCAAATTTCTTTTCTTTTTTTACCCACAAAAGAGCCCTTCCAGCTGAGTAGAACCTTCTTTACACTTTCTGGAAAACCCACTGGGCACCGAACAAACCAAGAACAATCTCCCACAACACTCTGACCACTGTACAATGAATGAGCAAATGATTTACATTTTCCTCTTTGCTACCACATAAAAAGTATCGATTAGGAAGCTGCCACCCTCTCTTTTGAAGTCTATCAAGGGTAAGAACCTTCCCCCAAACGGCTTCCCACGCAAAGAACGCTAGTTTAGTTGGGACTCTATCCACCCAAATGCCATTTTTGGGGAAAACAGAGACAATGGAGCTGATCAACAAGCTGTACGCATTCTTGACCCCAAACTGCCCGTTTTTTCCTCCCTTCCAAAAAACCAAGTCTTCCTCCAAGGTAACCCTTTGGCCCCTTAATGCTTGAAGTAATTCACCTACCAAATTCAACTCCTAATCGTTGAAATCTCTGAAAAACCTTAAATTCCAGCCTCCTTGACCAGAATTCTGGTCCCACATTTCTCCCATTGTGGCATTCCTATGGACAGCCACGGCATAGAGCTGAGGGAATCTTAGGGACAGCTCAGCACCCCCACGCCAAGGATCAGTCCAGAATCTGATTCTGGTGCCTTTTCCCACATTGAAAGCCATATTATCCCAGCACCAATCAGATTCCTTCAGAATTTCCTTCCAAATCCCGACACCAAACGCCCCATTTGCCTTCTTAGTCCTCCAACCAAGGCCCTCTTGCCCATATTTCGCCATGAGCACTTTCTTCCATAGCTCGTCCTTGGCCCGAGCGAATCTCCAAACCCATTTACCAAGCAATGCTTTGTTCAAGAGGACTAGCTTCCTCAAGCCAAGCCCCCCCTTCTCCTTACCCGCACACACCACCTCCCAATTTACTAAATGAGCTTTTCTTTCCATATTTCGCCCTCCCCACAAAAAGTCTCTTTGCAACTTTTCTAGCCTTCTTGCCACTATCTTAGGCATACGGAACAGGGATAGTTGATACAAAGGCATACTAGGCAACATACTCTTTATGAGGGTGATTCTTCCACCTTTGGAGATATACTGCCGTTTCCAAAGGGCAAGTTTCCACCTCACCCTCTCTTCCACCCCATCCCACACGGAAGATGCCTTATTTGGCGCCCCCAAGGGCAACCCCAAGTAGACTGAGGGTAACTGGCCTACCTTACATCCAAGCTCCACAGCCATCTCAATAATCTCTTCCACCTCCCCTACTGGAATAATTTCACTTTTAGCCAAATTAATCCTCAACCCTGATAGCTTCAAACCAACATAAGATCCAACTCAAATGAGTCAAGTGGTCCTTCTTTGCCTCACAAAAAACTATTGTGTCATCTGCAAAGAGAAGGTGAGAAATATTGGTAGCTGACCCACTACCCCGCCTGATGTTGCACCCAGAAATAAAACCCCCTCCACAGCCCTCCTAATGAGACCACTCAACACTTCCATTCCCATGACGAACAAGTATGGGGATAGGGGATCACCTTGCCGTAGCCCCTTAGAGCTAGAGAAAAACCCAGCAGACACTCTGTTTACCAGAACTGAAAACTTGGCAGTTGAGATACAACTCCACATCCATTCCCTCCACTTAGACCCGAACCCCATTTTTTGCAAAACCCTCATCAAGAAATGCCAATTAACGTTGTCATACGCTTTCTCAATATCCAATTTGCAAATTAGGCATTTCTCTCTCCTTTTTTGCCAAGAATCAATCACCTCATTTGCAATTAATGAGGCGTCCAAAATCTGCCTACCCATGACGAATGCATTCTGATCCGGGGAAACCACTTTTCCTATCACTTTTTTAATCCTATTGGCCAGCACCTTAGCCAATAATTTGTACAGCCCCCCCAAAAGACCGATAGGTCTGAAGTCCCCCAGTTCTTCCGCCCTTCCTTTTTTGGGTAAAAGAACCAGAAACGTGTTATTGAGGCTCTTGAGGAAAGAATTTTGCTCATGGAACTCCTCAAACATCTCTAGAATCTCCTCTTTCACGAACTCCCAGTAGCATTGCCAAAAGGCCACAGTGAAGCCATCCGGTCCTAGAGCCTTGTCCCCATTCATGTCCATTATAACCGAATAAACTTCATCCTCAGAGAAGGGAAGCTCTAGAATTTCCGCTTCTTGCTGACTGATCTGATTCAAGTTTATCCCCCCTATATCCGCCTTCCACTCCGAGTCTTCCGTGAGCAACTGTTTAAAGGCGTTGACAATCCCTGTCCTTACTTCTTGCTCCTCTGACAACCACACCCCATTGATTTTTATTATGTCCATGGAGTTCCTCCTTCGGTGTACCATTGCCATACGATGAAAATAACCCGTATTTCTATCCCGTTCCCTTAGCCATAACTCCCTTGATAACTGTCTCCAGTGTATTTCCTCCAGGTTTACCCACTTAGCATAGCCCTCTTTGGCTTCTTTTTTACTAGAGATTTCCTCCTCACTTTCCACCTGATCCTAGTATTCCACTTGCTGAAGAGTTGCAGATTTATAACATTCCAGTCTCCCAAACACATCCCTATTCCAGGTTTTTAAATTATGTTTAATCACCTTCAACTTTGTAGCCAACTTATAACTAGCCCTTCCTCTGACCGACATCCCCTGCCACCAGCTCCGTATGAGGTCTTTAAACCCTTCCACTTTAAGCCACATATTTTCGAACCTAAATGGTGAAGGACCTCTTCTTATGCCACCCCCCTCAATTAGAATAGGAAAGTGATATGATATGGCCCGAGGCAGTCTTTTCTGGATCACATTGCTGAACTGATCAAGCCAGCTGGGAGACACAAGGAATCTGTCCAACCTGGCCCAGGATTGATTATAGAGACCTCCACTCCAAGTATATGATCCTCCTTGCAGGGGGAGGTCAACAAGCTCGAGATCATCTATAACCTGAGCAAACCTCCTCATAGCTGAGGTAATCCTCCCTTGTCTACTTCTTTCCCCTTGGGATAGAATAATGTTAAAGTCACCCCCTACATACCAGAGTTCTCCCCAAATTCCTCTAATTGCCCCAGATTCATCCCGCAGGCTCTCCCTTTCCTCTTTGGTGAAAGGACCATAGACTCCTGTAAACACCTAGACTACCTCGTTTTCAACATTCCTGAATTTACAGGAGATCGAGAACTGGCCCTCCTCCCAATCCAAGATCTTCAGAGATCTTTTATCCCAGCAAATCAAGACACCTCCTGCCGATCCAGAAGCATCTAAAGCTCTCTAGTCTAAGAATCTTCCCGCCCTTAAACTTCTCACTACCCCTTCAGGCAGTAAATGAATTTTTGTCTCCTGGATACAAAACAAGTCCACCTTCTGTCTTCTAACCAAAGACTTGATTATTTTCCTTTCAGAACTGTCATTCGTTGACCCCCTCTGCCCTTAAGATGACAATTCTTCTTAATTTCCCCCTCATAATTGATTGAACTCTCCAGCCTCTTAAGCTCCCTTTCGAATTTCGATTTCACCAAATTACCTTTGCTGTGTATCCTTTCCCGCCTTTTCCTGATCTTGATCAAAAAACCCAAGATTTCATTTTCCAGGCCTTCTGTTGGAAATCCCAAAAGTTACTAAATTTGGCCAGACTGCTTTCCTCCCAATTAATATCCTTCCCGCCTCTGATTTCTTAGGGCTCAGCCCGAGCCGAATTCCACTCCAAGTTGTCTGCCTCGTTTGCGGCACAATTAACCTCAACCAAATCCTAGCAACCCTTACCACTCAATGTGGACCCTTCTGCAACTGCCAAACTTAGCATATTTCCTTCCTGAAGATTCTCCATCCTCGCCCCAGAATGGTTGTAAACACTCCCCCTCTGGAGTCCGACCAAAAGAAAAAGGAGAAGAATGAAAAGGCCTCGAAACCCTTAAACCCCAAGAGTTTAAATCAGACCCATACCTTGAGGCTTCTTCCACTAACGCACAGTCTGTCATTGAACTTTGGGATTCCAGCTGCTGCTTCCTCCTTTCATCCTTCTCTTGGCACTTTAAAAATTCCATCTCCAGGTTACACCCAAAGCAAGCCAGGTGGGCTGGGGAACAAAACTTCAAAGGGAGCCCTCTGTCATGGGGTTGGGCCTGAGAAGCCCCAGGACAGCCCCTAAGCAGGACTGAAGGCCCACAAGGCGAAATCTTTGACCCATCGGCGGCCCACCCCTTAGATGGCCCAACACCACTAGACGCAGCCCCCTTTAAAATAGCTAAAGGGCCTTGTGCGGGGGGGAGGGGGCCATCAGCCCACTTCAAACCCACGAGACCCTTAGCCAGGCCCGACTGGGTCAACCTAGCACCCGAAGATCCAGAATAAAGGCGGGTCACTGGCTCGGCCCGATATGGGCACGGTGTTCAAACTCTTCACTACCCGCCCCCCAGTCACATCATTTGAGCGAAGCTGCTCCTCGGGCCCCGTAGCTGTCATTTCTCCCACACGCAACCCAGCGCGTGTTACACCGTCATCCCTAACCTCCCCATCCTGTCGCCCAGGCCAGACTCGACAGTCCTCCGGTTTCTTCCTCAGCGACGGTGAGATCTCCCACCACAGAGACAAGGAATAGATCCCTTTCTCAACCCCGATCTCCAGCGAACTCGGTAGGTCATCACCACTCATTTTTACTAGAATCCTAGCCCACTCAAGCTCCTCCATCCTTTCCGTCTGAGGATCGACACCTAAAAACCCACCGCACGCTTCCCTCACTCTTCTCAAAATTGACGGAACCCACAACGAAATTGGGAGACCTAGAATCCTTACCCAAGCTTCATTCCTAGCTTCTCTCTCAGTTGAGCACCCTGATTTTGGACTCCATCTCTCCAAACCCATTTGAAGCCCTCCCACTGATCTCTTCCCAGAGGCGAGGACGTTTCTAGCTTCCTCCACAAATTCAATCTCCAGAAGAACACGTCCCTTTCCCAGCCTTGCCAAACTTAATTTTCCTTTCAATCCCCACGCATCTGCCACTAACCACCCTAATCTCTCCAAATCTTCTTCTCGTGCTGAACTAGGGTTCCAATTTCCTACCAAGCAATGTTCCAATCTGCTCAGATTTTTACTTATTTCCTCCCCCTTTACCTCTACTCTAACCCTCGTAATATCCCTGCTCCTTGGTCCCTTTGCCACTTCCACATACGACCTTCCCGTGGCCCTCTCTTCTTGCCTATTCTCCTTTTTATCAAAACAAAATCCCATATTTCGTAAGGACTCCACCATGGAAGCCCATCCCCCCTTCTCCCCCTTGCCTTTCGGAATGAAGATACTAAATCTCCTCTTCTCCATGTCGGTAACCCCTAAACGAAGGAAACACCCTGCCCTGTTGGCTTCTCTCACCAGGGAGTAACTTCTCCCTTTTTCCTTCCATCCCCTTTCCCATCTTCCTTCTTTCCCGTCCCTTATGCACTGTATCAAACCTTCTGTAAAAAACCTCACGCTCGCCGGCCCCAGACGGACCCAAGACGAGACCCCTCCCTTGCTTTCCACAATGTTAACTTGGATTTTGCCTTTTCTCTCCTCGACTCCTACTTCAAACACCTTCGATTCCACCACAAAGCTACTCCCCTTCCTTTTCCCACGATTCTCCGCTCGGCTTTCACCCTCATTGCCATCGCTCACTTGCTCACTCTCACTCTCTCTCATCGCTCGTGAATATTTTCTAATTTAATTCCTCTTTGTCTCTTTTACTCTCTCATGCCTTTATCGAATAATTTCAAAAATGTCGTCATTATCACTAGTAGTATCCTCCAATGTAATTGTTTTATTGTCCTCTCCATCAGTGTTAATGTTACAACTCATTTTTCTTTATCATCCGTTAATTATGGTGTTCCTTTTTCCTTTATCTATTAATAATAAGATAATAATCATATATAAGCTCAATCACTACAATGACCTATCCTTTGTTTCTTCTTCTCAATCTTTTCTTTTCCTTTCCATTTGAAGGGTTAATTGGTAGCCAACTAAGCCTTTATTTGTTAAAAGGTCTAAACCTTAGTCTTAGATGCAAGAGAAAATTTATAAATCTAACCAAAATACTGTAAAAGCACAACTCATTGAAACCAATGAATATTAAGGCTTAAAACTCTTATAAAATGTATGTAAAAAACCCATAAAAGCTCTAAACCCATCAAAACCTTTTGAATATTTGAGGCTTTAGCCTTAATAGCCTTGAGGCTTGAACCTCAAGGCTATAAGCCTCAACAAGGTGAGGCTTAAGCCTTGATTACCCTATACTAAGGCTATAGCTTCAAGGTGTAAGCCTCTATAGCCTTTTAAAACACTGGATTATAGGTCACTATCAAAGTTGTCCTGACATCTCATCATGAAGATCTGAATCATTTTTATAAATGATTCTTGTTTATGGGTTTTTGTATTATTTGCGAGGTTTTATTTTGAACTTCCTATCGTCCTTGACCTCAAACATTTTACTACTTGTATCTAGGAAAGAAAAATTTATCCCTAATCCACATTTATACTGACTGGCCAGTCAACCTGTTGTGTAGGCTTTTGTCAATGGTCCTTGACCGAAAAGTGTTCTATAGTAGACTCTGGCACTGTTCTTTTGTACCTTGCCTTACTTTCTCGGCATTTTTTGTTTTGCTTTATGGCCTTCTTTTTTCAGTTTGACTTTAGCTTCATGGAATAATTGCATTTGAAATGATATTTATTGAATTTAAAGTTACATTATATGTGCAGGATGGTGCTGGTCGTGTTGGGAAAATGCTTTTTGCCCGGCAAGGGAAGAAGTTTGATTATGATCTAAAACAGGTAAAATTAGTCTAAGCACTAGTTGATTTTGAAGTCAACTTTTACTGGACTGAATTAACATATATTATTCATTTTCTTAAAATTTGTGATGTGTTTCAGCTACGATTGGCGGGTGATCTCCTTATGGAGTTGGGTGCTGGGGTAGAGTTGGCAACTGCAGCTGTTCCACACCTTTTTCTGCCTTTGGCTTGTGCTGCAAATGTTGCCAAGGTTTGATGGTTTTCTTAATATGCCAGGTATATGTTGTCAAGTTACCACTGCTGCTTCATATTCGTATTTGTTTAATTGTAGAATGTTGCTGCGGTAACGTCAACATCAACCCGCACACCAATTTACAAAGCCTTTGCTAAAGGAGAAAACATTGGAGATGTCACTGCTAAAGGAGAATGTGTTGGCAATATTGCTGATCTGGTACGCTTGTTAAACTTTCAATCTCCAAAGATGATATGCATATATCAAGGATATGAATACGGGTTTGGGTGTCTGGAAAGCAAAATGACATATGACATGCTTTTGGAGCCTGAAATAGTTTTGACACCAGAATGTCATTGCGTGTGATCAAAGAAAATGTATGAAGATTTGTGTATTCAGAACCTAGCTGATGACTTAAACATTCTAGAACAGCTCTGTAAATGTGTATGGATGAAAAAAAGACTGAAAATTTTTCTAAATTTCAAATTATAGGAACCATAAAAATGATGTTGAGATACAGCTCAGAGGATTTCTTTCATTTTGATTTGGGGTTTGTTGTGTTGTTTGTTATACACACAAGCACATCTGAACACACACACATACAAGCTTTATTAGGTGATTAAATCCCAACCATTGTACTCATTTCATATAGGTTTAAGAAATAATTTAGGTGGCTCATGATCCCCTTGGTAAATCACCAAGTGTGCTAATGTGTGATTACGTCCAGTTACATGCCCTTTCTTTTTTCTTTTAGAAATAAAGTGTTCCTGTTATATTAATTGAACTGTTTCTATGTTAGGAATTTATGTTGTTGAGGAATTCTTTTTTTTTTTTTTTTTTCCTTCTGAGTACTGTTGTTTAAATCTTTTTGGAAATCTCTTTCTATTTTAATAAATAAAAAAATTGGTAGTCTGAATTGTTACTCTTTTTTTTTTTTTTTTTTTTTTTATCTTCCTATAAGAAATTTGTCATAGAACGTTTCAAAAAAAAAAAAAAAAAGGGAAGAAAAAATTAAGAAAAGAAGTGAAATGAGCTAATTATGCTTACAGGGAAATTTAATAGAAAGACTCAAGCTCAATTCTTGTTAGGAGTTTTGGGATTTTTTTAATCATCTTTAGTGCTTTTCGATACTGGTGCTGCAAAGTTGTTATTGTTATTAATTCTATTTATTTATTTTTTTAAGTATGAACATTGTATCATATTTAACATGTGTGTGTGTGTGGTAGATTTATTAGTGTAAAATGTAAATATTTACTTTTCATTTCAACTATTAAGACAATCTGTTTGAACTTGAAATTGCTTTTGGTAAGAATCTTATGTGTTTCCCTTGCATATTCTTCAATTTGAGTTCAGTAGTGTGATATTTTTTTGAGTGGAATGACAAACACTAGCGACTTGCCTTCACTTAGCTTTCCATGTGAAAAGGAGTGGCAGTTATTCTAGGAAATATCAAAAGAAATAATTGTTCTCACCTTTTCAGTCAAGTTCGTTTGTGTCAGGAGAGCATTGCAATGATGGTTAAAATGATTCAATGCGTGGGAGAAAGTATGTATATGTAAGATTGATTGAGAAGAAACATATGAATTGAGGATGACCTTGATAGTAATTAGGATTATCGAATATATACTTAACATGAAACATATGCACACTACATTTCTTGGGAAATTAATCAACATTGTAGCGCTCTTAATCAAACAACTATTGTGTGTAGTGTTGTGTGGCTTTGTTGGTTATGTTTCACTTGATGGAGGAAATAAAATGCAAACTGAACCAAACTATGAATTGTGGATTAATGTAATATTAGGCTGGTAATTATATTCTGTTCTCTGGTGTACACTCTTAAGCATGATATATTTCTAACTCGAATTTAATGTGAGTAACCCTTCTGTTTTGTGAAGCTGGGAACTGGACTGAGTATCATGATCTCCAAAAGAAATCCGTCACTGGTGACCACATTTGCACTCCTTTCATGTGGATATGTCTTAAGTTCTTACCAAGAGGTTTGATTTTGTATGAGCAGTAAAATTCCTTTTTCTTTTTTGTATTTTTTACCAAATCACTCCCCCCCCCCCCCCAACACACACACACACACACATATTGAATTTCTAATCTTGTTTGTTAAAAGTTGATACTTTTGCTAACAGCTAATTGCTTCCATATGGTCTTTTCCAGGTAAAGTCTGTAGTGTTGCATACATTGAATCGTGCTAGATTTTCTGTGGCTATAGACTCTTTCCTTAAGACAGGTTAGGATGGTTTTTTTTTCCCTTAAAGATTCATTTTTCTCCTTAAGTTACCATGGTCTTATGGTTCTTTGATTAAATTCTTACTAGAATTCCTATACGTGAGCACTATATGGGCATTTTCATTAATCTAATGGCTTAATTGTGCTATATTTCCTTTTGCAGGGCGAGTACCCTCATTGGAGGAGGGCAATATGAAGGAAAACATATTCAGTTTTCCATGGTTGGAAGATAAACCTATTGTTCTTGGTATGTATGGGAATTACTGTTTATTCTTTTCCTTGTGAGTCATGATGCTTTGTTCTCCTCTGATTCGGTTTCCATGCATTCAATCTAACGTTTTGGCAGGATCCAGATTTAAGGATGCTTTCCAAGATGCTGGTTCATATCTCTCCATAGAGCCTCTGTTTGAGGTATACTCCTTTTAGGCACAAATGTATCTCTGGAATGGGAACCTCTCTCTTCTCTCTCTCTCTCTCTCACACACACACACACAGAAGGACTGATTCAGTAAAATCCTCTTTCTTAAATGTGTAATTTCTGTCACTTTCATGTGGAATGTGTATATCCTCTTTGTTGGTTGGTAGAAAGAGAAACATCTAGTGACATTTAAACCCCTCTCCTCTCTCTCTCTCTCTCTCTCATGTGCGTGCACACACACAGATGGATTGAGTAATATCCCCTTTAAATGTGTAATTTCTGTCACTTTCATGTGAATTGTTTATATCCTCTTTGTTGGTGACAGAAAGAGAGATATCTAGTGACATATAATCCTTCGAAGGGTAAAGTGTATGCGTTACTGAAGGATCAGGCAAAGTCAGATGACATTCTAAAAGCTGCTTTCCATGTGAGCAATTTGTAGATATACATTTTTTTTTTGTTTCCTATACATATTACAGTGATGAGTAAAAATTTTTCTTCACATATTTGGAATTAAGATGGATTTAACTTCTGCAACAGGCGCATATGCTTCTGCATTTTATTGTTTCATCAAATGGGAGTGAATCTTTTCCTACGAAGCAGCAGGACTATGATTCTACACATCTTATGCCCTCAACTGCTGATCTTGCAGCTCATATTGCGGAATCATGTAAAATGGTCTCCACTTCGTATGGCCTTTTCAAGAGTAAAGCTGCTGAACAGGTAAGTAGAAATCAAGATGTCATGATCTTCATTGTAGAGTTATGTGACTCATAGTTAGTTTGTGGCTGTGTCTATTCCCATTGCCAGCTTACCGTTGGGTGTCTTTTTTGATGATGAGCTTTCCGCCCCACCTAATAGGAAGCTTACTCTTGTGGTACCTTTTCCTATATTTCTTTTGGAAGTTTATGACAATTCCTGACAATGTCAAATATGGCATTTATGCTGTAACTGAGAGATTGTGAAATGAGTGGTCCCGGTTGATATATAGCCCCAAATAGGCTTCTAGAAATTACTGTAGCAGTCATAGTACCACTGGATTAAAAAGTGTGGAAGTAAAAAATAAATGTGTCATTTTCTATTCAATATTGCAGCATTACTATATGGGTGGCTACAGAGAATATGCCCATACGGCCTGTTAGAAGTTATCCTTTGAGCTGCCTGGAGATAATGCCCAAATGACACCTAGGCACCTGGGAAATAATTGTGTCTGGTCATTGTAGTTGAGAAGCATATGGCTTCTGGCTTCAACTGGGCCAACTTCAAATACTAGCCTACTTAACACCAAAGCCTCTTCCCATCAGCAAGCCATGAAGCTTATGTTTTGTATTTCAATGTTGCTGACATTACTGGACGGGTTATGTTTTATGATGATTCTCGAAATGCTATAAATGGTTATGCCTTTTTTCTAACATTCACTTTATCTGACTTCTTGTAGGGGTGGACAATGTCGGAATCACTTCTTAATCCTGGCCGAGCTCGGCTTGTATTAACTGGTTAACTGGAAAGTTATGTTCAAAACTCTTAAATTTCCATTCCGAGTTGGGCATGCCATACCAAGTGCTGAGACTACCACTGATACTCTCAAACTGTTCCACAAACAAAATCATGAAGGCATGGAATGAAAGTGCACATTACACCAATGGGACCATGGGAACCATGGCATTATAAAGCTGGTCAGTTCTCTGTATTGAGCACCCAATTCTGTCTCAGTTCATGCTCTCTGCTCAATCCAATACATATTAACTGCTTTTGCCTGCCTCCTATATGCCGCCACAACTTCAGACGAAACAGGCTGTTATTATGAATGTAATACTACACAAATACACATCAACTTCATTTGGTCTTTTGAATAGGTTTTGGAGGTCTTCTGGTTTGTGCCCTTCTTGTTTTAGGGTTTTGGGGTTTTAAGGTTTCTATTTTTGCCAATTTTCCTCCTTTGAAGTTTTAACCCACTTTGCCTTGTTATGTTTAGAGAGCAATGTAACCTTTTTTCTGATATCAATGATATTCTTCTTTACCCAAATTCCAAAACTTGATTTATAGGATTGAAATCTCAAGATGGAGAACTATCTATCCATGATGTGAGACACTGTTATCCTAGAAGTCTGAAGAAAAGGCCAAAATGCTACCCTCCATAACGCTAAGGACAAGGGTCTCACGGCATGGACAAGGGCTTCAAAATAGTACTCCCATCAGTTCAATTGACTTACACACAGTCACATCCACTCTTTGTCCTAGCTGTCTGCTGCATGCCTATCACACTGTGTGAGTCTGTTTCTATACTGTGAGGAGCGGTTAATCCTCCTTTATTTTTTAATCAGCACCAACCACTGATTTGTCTTCTTAAACTACCTCATCATTGTGCTTCTCCTACAAAGATTTGGGTACTTAACTCTCTGTTATCATTTAAATGTTGGTTTGAGATGCTCTCTCTTTGTGGAAGATTGTAAGGTAGTACTTGGGGTTAAATGTGAACCCTTCAATGAAGGTACAAACAAATATAAGTTTAAGGTATAAACAAATAATTTTTTTTTTGATAGACAAAGAGATAAAATTAAAACATGTCAAAACAGGGGGCACTCCTACGTATACAGGCAGTATACAAAGAACGCCAAAAACAAAACAATAAAAGATAAACAAATAAAATTAGACTAGAAAGAAATGTAATTCGGTATAAAAAATGAGATTAAATTAGAAAATAAAGAAAATGTGATTCACTATGGGTGAAATTTGGAAGTAGGGTACCTTCATTGTCCATGGCCTAATAATTGGATCTATATTAATCATGTTTGGAAGTACTTTGATGGAATTACCTTCCAAATCATGGAAAAATCCAAAAGAGAAAAAAGGAAAAATTTATTCTCCTAACCTAACTAGTGAGGGAGGGAGTGTTGAAGTTTTGGAATTTTGGGAAGGCCATGTTAAATCCTTGGTGACAGGAGTGTCATAACAAGGACCTAGAACCATGGAGATTGACTTGACCATATACAAAAATGTAGACATATACTCACATTATTATATGGTTGGTTCGAGTTTAGTGTGACATTTATCCAATTTTTTGGGGTAGATGTAGGCAGATGAGTCATTTCAGGGACAGCAAAGGTGTATTAAATATGTCCTCAAGGGCATATTAAATATGGGCTCAGAAGATCATGGTTCCATATTTAATAGGTCTCTTAAATGTTGGAGTGAAACTGAATCTGTTTTTGTAGTGTAGATATAGGGTAAAAAAGTTGCAGAGGTAAAACCAGTCTCATTCCCAAAATAATTGTGGGGGCTTTGGGGTTCCTTTTTCCTCAATTTTCACATCCTACATGGTAGCTGGTAATTTAAGATCCCTATTTGTTTTCCTTTTTTTTTTTTTTTGGTAAATTATTAATTTCAACAACACATGGCGTGTGAACCCAAAAGTTCACAATGGAGAATTGGGTTTTTATTTATGTATTCATCTTGGTGCAGAGAAATGGTATTCTTGTAAATTTGTAATATAAAATTACAATTTATACCATCATAAACATGGGTAGTAAAGCTATTTGATTAAAAAATAGGAATGAGGAGTACTCTTCCCCTTTCGTCTTAACTTGAATCTATGACATTGGAAAAGATTTTCAAAACAAAAATAGTTGATTTAAAATTATGATTTATATCATTGTAAGAAACAATGGGGAGGTTTTCGGGTCAAAAATGACAAATGGGAACATTTTCCTCCTAAGGAGATTTCCTAAACACAAATGGGTCATATAAAATTACGTTTCATACCATTACAAACGACATTGAAATTGTTTGATTCAAAAATGACGAAGAGATATATTATTTTCTTTTGAATTTGAGGAGATACCAAAATACAAACGAAGTCATATAAAATTACAGTTTATACCATTATAAAGCTCGACAACAAGCTTTTTGATTCAAAAATGATAAATAGGCAGAACAATGTAGCACCACCTTGTTTTAGCTTGAATTCCTGACATGCCCTAGTTAGAGGAGATTCTTCCCATAACTTGATCATGGCCTATTGAACTTAGAAGCCTGTGAAGTAAGGCCAAGGCTATTATAATTGAAAATTATCTTGTAGATATACTTCTTCTATGACCAGACAAAATAACATTAGCTATCCATGTGAAAAAACACAGGAGTTATAAGACTGGTAGAGTTAGGCAGGGTCTTAAACCTCATCCATTCAATGAAACATGTGATGATGATACAGACATTATTGAGAAACTGATCATGAATTATGCCCACACCAGACTTTGTACACCCAATAGATTGTGTCGATTCGTCGATGAATGCAATTATTAGCACATGTCGTGCATGTGAGTTAATGAATATCATTTGTCATTTGCAGATCAGACTGATGAAACATAAGTAAATCACCATTGCAATGCTTCATTGAGGTTTTAGTGAATTCTTATGCCTAATCATTGCTAATATTGGATGGTTTCATGCCATTATTATTACTATAATTGAACATAACTTGATTAATTAGCATTGCCCGCGCTAGATGCTTAATCCTATATTAGGTGAAAAGTGTAGTTCAAGGTACTTAGTGCTGGTGTTAAGCACAAGTAATTTGGGGGCTTAGGGTCCATCTTGATTAGCAAATTAGGATTTGGTGTGAAGGAGAAGTTAGGGAGTTTGAAGAGAATTGAAAGGGGGGAAGAAGGGATTAAATTAAGCTAAGAAACTTTTGCCTAGATTACAATATTAATACATAGAACAACCTGAAAGAGTATTCCAATCCATTCCTACAGTGAAGGGATTGGACAAGAACATAACCCACAACTGAAACCCAATTTGCCTAAAGCTACATTACATGGCCCATATTATTTTTTTTTTCTTTTCCAGCTCAAGAAACAGATCCAAATGAGAAGGAAATGATATTAAAAGAGGAGGGAGAGAGAGGAAAAAAAAAAGACTTTTGAGCTAGGTAGCTAGTAGAGGAAAGCAACAGATAGTAAGTAAAATGGAGAATTTAATCATCAGAGGAGGGAAGGGGGGTCTTCTTGGCTAGGTTGTGCTTGTTGTTGTGCATCCAGACCTTGAGGACTCGTCTTTTGACACCAATCTCTTGGCAGAACTGTTGCACCACGGCTTCTTCTTGCTTCTGAATTTTCCAACCAACTTTCTCTGCAAAGCTGAGCATTTTCTCTTTTTGTTCCTGGCTGAACTTTGTTCTGAACCTTTTCTTGACAAGTTGGGGAGGCCTGGCAACAATACCACCACCACCATCTTCTTGTTCATCAGACTCGGAGGGGAGGGACCCCATGTTGTAGGACATTATCATCTGGTGGGGAGGAGGTGGTCTGGAGGAGATGAGAGTTCCAGTAGGGTAGCCTAAAGCTTCTGGACCTATGATATTTTTGTGGTGGCCCAAAATGACTTTCCTCCCGACTCTGTTGAGGTGTGGGGAGTGGAAGCAGTCACAGGAGGATCTCTCACCTTCAACTTCTTTTCTGTGGAAGTTTCTGTGGCAGTGGCAGGCTGAGCAGTTGAGGGCTTCAAGGGTACCTTCCTCCCCACCAGGCATGAACTCACCACACCCATCGGTGGCATTCCCTCCCATGGCAGCTGCATGGTTCTTCAGGCATTCTCTGTACCTCACAGCTTTTTTGTAGGGCACATGGTCTTCCAGAGTTGAGGGTATGGGCGGGCCATTGGAAGGTATTTGGGGTGCTGAAGAATGAATTATGTGGTTGTGGGGAGCAGGATCATGATGGATCATGTGCCCATGTCCATGCCCATGCCCATGTCCCCCACCACCTCCATATGCACTGTTTATTGGAATTGGGATCTCCCCTTCTTGACTTGTTAGTTCCATTTCTCTCTCTCTATAGCTACACTACTTCCTCTCTTCCTTGTTCCTTGTTTTTGTTTCTGTCTTGTTACTTTGTTTGGAGACCAAAAGAGAAGGGAGGAACAAGACACCAAAAGAATTAGAGGGCCTTAATCATTAAATTAAAAAAGTGGTTGCCCTGCTAGCTGCCCCAGCCCTTAAATTCCTAGGAGTTCTCTCTTAACAAACTGCCCACTCTTTTAGGAGCAAAAGAGAAACCCACAGTTATGAGGACTCATCACTCCATATGTCAAAACCCCTTTTCCTCCTTCCAAACCCCAAAAACAATGACCCACTCTAGCCACACAATTTCAGACACAAGCTTTGGTCCCAGACAATTGAATTGCAGCTGCTTTGGACATGTGAGAGGGAGAGCTGGAGAGACCTTTTCTTTATGGGGTCTGCTGCACCCAAAGGGACACTCCACAAGACCAGACCTTTAATGGAAAGAAGAAAGCAACATTAGGGAGTTCCTTCAACCGCCTAGATTTTGAATATCCATCTTGTTTCCTCTAAGGTCAGTGACAAAAATAAAAACTAACTAGAAAATTCAGCCAGCAATGTTGACTGGAGCTGGCAATGAGAACAACACCAAGATAAGGAAACAGACTAAACTAGCTAGCTCCTTCTCTCTCTCTACACTATTACCATTGAAAGGGAGAGAGAGAAGGGTGGTCAACACAACAGACTAGCTAAGAAAAGAAAATGATGGATGGAGGGGAGATGACTTGTGGAAAACCTTCTTTATTCTTTCCCCAACTAGAAATAGAAATGAAGACAGAAGGAAGAGAGAAAAGAAAATGGCATCCAGACCATTGGAAAACAGCAGAAAGAAGATTAGATTACCCAACACCGGCTTCACTCTGATACATAGTCTCTTGCGACCTTAAACACCTTCCACAGCTAAAGACAAAGGTGGTAAGTGAAGAGAAGGCAAAGAGTTGGGTTAGGAGATGCAACCAACAAAATGACAAGTGGGGGTGGTGAGAGAGGAGAAGGGAGGAGGAGGGTGTTAACGGAGGAGGATGTGAACGGAGGAGAGAGTTTTGGAGGTGGGTTTTGCTAGTGAAGCACTAAACAAGAGCTTATAGTAGTAGTGAGGGCCAAAGAGAGAGAAGAGAGAGAAAAAAAGCAGGGATTTTTTTTACAGACAAAGAGGAATACAGTGAGTTTTAGGGAGGGAGATAAAAAAGGTGGGGTGCTTGCTTTGCTTGCACTATCAGGCATCAAGTTTACGCCATATAGAGAGCAGTGTGTCAGAGAGTGGAGAGGACAAAGGAAGAAGAGAGAGAGAGAGAGAGAGAGGAGTACCCACAACATAATTCTCCAAAACAAGTGGCCTTGAAAATAAATCATCAAAACCCTAAACCCTCCTTCCTTGAGTAAGTTGACTAACCTCTAAAAACAACCCATTTGAGTGGAACATCTTTCCTCAAAACTACCTCACTTCTATCATTATCCTCCCACACTCAGTCCTTGGTATACAGATTGATCATGTTTTCTTTTTTCTTGGCTGGTTGGGGATGAAGCTATATTTCTTGAACCCATTTGAAGGGTTGGTACTTTGGATGGATATACAAAAACATTAAGTGTCATTTCATGTGATTCTGTTTGTTCTTGAGCATGAGTCAAAAATTCAATCATTTTTCTTAGTTTGAATGTACCTTTTATGATTTAATTTCTAATGATTTTTTCTGAGAGGAGTTTTGGATGATAAATGATAAGATATAGAAAAATAATTAAACTTAATGTTGTACACTAATGATTCTCTGATGAAAAGTTCAAAGACTCGTACATTTTACATGTGTAGACTTCTTTAAATAGTTGAAATGAATATAATCCAACACTATTTTTATAAATGTGTGGATGAAGCCTTGTTAAAGATGATGAGAACTGACCCATCATATAAAGTTTGTTAATTTTTTTTAATTACTTTTTCTATTATATATTCTAATATCATTTTGAATAAAAAATTCTTTTAAGTGTTTAAGTAATTTTGGAGAATAGTTTCTTCACACGATAAATCAAACTCTTTGAATTTAATTTTTTTGATATTTAAGTGATGTAAGATAGAATAGAAGTCTGGCATTATCTAAACCCGAGCATCCATAATATTTTAATGATGTAAAGTAAAAGGGAAAGTTAGATCCATATCTCTCAAGTTTAAGCTATGTTTTAAGTGATATAGAATAGAAATGATTTGCTTCACATTTATCATGAAAAGAAGTACTTGTGAAAGAGAATTTGATCAATTATGAAGATAAACAAATAAGGAAGTAGTTGTATAAACATTAAACTCATGGTGAAAAGGGCAAGATAATTAAGTCTTTAGCTAAAAATAGAAAATCGTGGTTAGTGGGTTCTCTTTTTCTTGCTAAAATTACACCAAGGAGTTTTCAAGAAAGGTCCTTATTTTTTGGTAAATTCATGAGCATATCCTCACCTTCTCTTGTTGTAATTATTAGAATTGCTATTCTTTTGGTGGCTTGCTCTTCTCTCTCCCCTCTCTCTCTCTCTCTCTCTCTCTCTCTCTCTTTTATTTTTATTTTCATTTTTTTTTTTACTTGTAGTGTTGTATAATACTCAATATGACAATGATGTTCCATTGGAAAACCAAGGACCAATTCAGATTCATCACATGAAAAGGTTAATAACTTGTGGAAAGAAATTCAAACAGAGAGAGAAAACTCAGGGGAATTGTGTGTGCATTTGTGCTTGAGATTTATCAAATTAAAGGGGAGAGAGATTCTCTTCAACTATTTAAAAAAATTCGTTGTAATCCCACATTCGGCAGATTAATAAAAGTTTTCATTCTTTCAAACACTTGCTAACAAACATTTATCTGACTGAACTACAAGATTTACAAAGATACTTATCATCAGTCATTTTATGAAATATTTGCAGGTGGGTCATATTATCAGATTTTGTCTAGGTATTAACTCCATAGAAATAAAAGTAAGGTTTGAATTTATTTTGATGGGGAAATGGCAGGAAAAAAAATCTTAAAGGTGCCCTCAGACTTTTGTTTGGAGTTTTAACATAGGATACTGTTTGTGAAGAAACCCTTCTTCTATTTATTTATTTATTTTTTTTTTTGTGAGATGAAATTCAGAGAAATGATTTTTAGGCCTGCCCCTTTATTAAATTATTATCCAAATCACTTTATTCTTCATTATCCTTTCCTTTATTCCACCCTCCACACCTTATTTAAAGACTCTTTATCCCTCTTTAGTTTTTTGTTTTTATCCCTCTTGTCTTTTCTACTAGTAATTCTCTATGACCTCCCCTTTTTTTGGCTTCTTTTTTGCCCTTTCCCAAGTTACAAAATTCATTTCAAATTGGTAAAGATTATTCCATTTTTTTCAAGGTTTGTAAATTGCCTTTCTTAGCCTTTTTTTTTTTTTTGGGTTTTCTCCCTATAAATGCAGCTCTTTAAAGGTAATTTCTCTTCATATTTTTTTTGTGCTTCTTCTCCTCTTACTTTCACTGTTGAAAAACAATAAAAATATTGAGGGAGAAAGTGAAAAGAGAGGGAAAGAGGGAGAGATGTGTGTGTGTGTGGTTTAATTATGGTACTGGGCAAAGGGGCCACAAGAATAAATGGTGTTGATGACACAGGGAGATCACCATTTTCAAGATGTTGAGAGCCAAAAAATTTTATCATCCTTTGAGAGAAACACACATATCCTTCCATCCCAATCACTGCCAGCCCAAATTATCTGTATGGCTTTTGGGTCTTGAGCCTTACAAACTTTAAAGTTTAAAGATAAGATGTGCCCTTTCTCCTCTCTTGTTGATAAATGGTGTACATGGGGAGGCAACAACACTGTTGTCTTCTTCTCAATTCTTATCTTTACCTCTCCCCCCCCATCTCTGTATCATCAACTTGCATCAAATCTAATAAATCCGGGTTTTATCGATATACCCGTCCCTCTTTTTATGTATCAAAGTTGATGGAATGATAATTAGTATAGATGATAATGCTATAAGCTGCATATTTACTATAATCAAAATTGGCTTATCATCCTTACTTAAGGCCTGCAGGGTTGGGTTGAGGCTGCCAACTATAGTAAAATGTAGAAGTTTTAAGGAATTCTTGGACATAGGGTTGTGACACCAATGTTGGATTGATCTTAAACTAGCCTTTTTACAGCAGAAGCATCAGAAATTGCCCAAAAAAAAAATCAAAATTAAGGGGATATACTAAGATTTTTAAAGAGAACTTTTAGTCAACCCTCTTTGTTTTGTTCTTTACAAGAATATACTTCATCATCTCCATTGGTTGCTTTATACATAAAATCCCTTTGGTGGGTTATCTTAGATTCTATTCACCGAAAGAAGGATTAAAAACAAATGGCATAATCACATGCAAACAAATTTATAGACGACATGATGCGTTATCAAAAATTGTTAGAAGCTTATGATGAAGGATGGGATTAGGCCAATTAGCAAGGTCGATTACGCTCATGAATATGCTTAAGCTAGGACAATTTTGTTAGCTAAGAAGTAAGCTTTTTTGTTTTTTCCTTCTGTATACTAAGGTGGATTTTGTTGGTTTAGGGGTATAATTTGATAGGATAAAAAGGGCTCCTCTCAAACATCTACTTTCAACATTCCAACCTTGGCTTGATTATCTCACCAATAACCTTATTTATCCCAATTCCCCTGTCTTAGAAAAGGTAGCCAAAGCTTCCTTTTTTAAAATGCCAATCATTTCCATTTGCAAATGAATCAGCTCTCTCCCTCTGCATGTGTTATGGGACTTTTTAGTTATCAAACAAATGATGAGGTTTTATGAGGAAAATGGTTTGAGAAAGAAGATTGTCTTGCAGCCAATTGTCCCCTCTCTAAGCCACAATATGGTTGTATTGTTTTCATACATTTGTTGACTTTTAACATGGAGGAACACCAATTATGCTCTGGCACAGAGAGGATGCTCACCCAAAAAAAATGAAATATGCTTACAAAATCATATCATCATTAAAAAAAATATTATGACTTGCATAAATATTATTTGATTTGAGTTTAGTAGTTTTCATGGTTTTAAAATAGTTTACACAAATAAAATAAAATAAATTCATTTCATATAGGTACATAATATCTACAAGGTTAATGATGGGCCGACTACAACTAGTTCTATTATTAGTTGTGATAAATATTATCCATTTGAACTCATCTTTATGATTTTAAGACATATCTATTAAGATAAAATAAAATTTATGAGAATTATTTTATTTTTCGTAAACACTACTCTTGTATGATTAAAGGGTGAACAACATTGAAACACGTATTTACATACAAATATTTAAAACTTCATCCCAAATATTATGAAATTTAATGTTTTTTTTGTTTGGTTTTGTTAATTGGAATATATATATATATATATATATATATATATTTCTTGTGAAGGCGGCAAACACAAAAAGTTTTCCATTTTGAGTGATATTAAACAGTAGATCTATATATATATAGAAGTTGCTTACAAGAGTCCCATTTAGGCCATAGCTCTTGTTTGACAACTATTGAGCAACAATATGACACTGTACTAAAATATTTGGTAACAGTACCAACAGTGACCACTGAGCCCCTACCATGGCCATCATGCTTGCTAACTTCATACTCCTGTAGCCACTTTATATTTCTTCTAAGTTTCTAGTGTCTTTTTTCCCCCAACATTTCATTTCATTTCTAGTACTCTCTCCCCAGTTGTGGGTGGCCTCATTTTTTTTGTACTTCCAAGAGTTAATAGCCAGGTGGGCATTGATTTTTTTCTTGGTTTTCAATATATATATATATTTTTCCAATTTTTTTCTTGGGTTTGAAATGGTGAAACTGTGACAATCTCTTTCCTTGCACTGGTGAGATATGAAAACTGTCAGACTATCATTTTAGCTCATATTGCACTCATGGAAGTTGAATGATTTTGTTTTTCCTTTTCTCTTTGTCTTTTGAAGTTGTTTTTATATTCTCAAACTTGGACTATAATTTTAGTTCTCATGCTTCTATTCAACTTTTTTTTTTTTTAATTATTTATTTTTCAATGAAAAGACATGAGATGCACACATGGGTTTTCAAGAAAACACATTACTTATGAGTAGTGTTGCTTGCCTAGGGTTTGAAGCTTGTTTTGCAAATGTATTTTTTGTATTGTACCCAAAGCAAGACACCTTATTTGAAGGCTTTATTTTTTCTTGGGTGTCAATGTGTCATATGCATGCATACTTGAGAGTGTTTTTCTCCTCTTTTAATCTACTTTTGGCAGCAAAAGTGCTTATACTAATGATTGATTGAAGTCAGGGTTTATAAAAAATAAGTCTCTTCTATTACATTCACTACTAATTTGACTGAGAAAATTTAGATTATTATTTTTTTTTTAAGTCAATCTTGATTTTGACCTAAACAAATATTTTGGGGAGCTTTTATATGATGCTTATTTTGATGATAAACCTAAGAAAAAAAACAAGGGTAATGAGTAAAAATATGCAAAAAACAAGAGGGGAGAGTGGGATAAGGGAAAAGCTTAAGATTGTGGTGGCATTTTGCAAGCTCAAGTGAAATGGACATGTGGGTAGGTGGTGCTTTATGTCTCCTTGGGGACCTCCTCCTCATGTGATAGAATCTCTATATACTTAATTTTGATTTTTTTTTTTTGAAAAGGGGAAAGGAGTAGCCGTTGGGATTATTCCCGCCACTTTTAAAAATTTGTCTCAAGCCACATGAAGAACCCAAAAACAAAGAAGATGAGCAAGGCATGAGATTCAAAGCAAAGGCCAAGAAAAGACTGCCTTTCCTTTTACACAATACGTTAGTATCCTTCTCTCTCTCTCCCTCTCTCTTTCTATCTCTCTCTGCCCCACCACTAGCTTCTAAAGTTGTAACCACTCATGATGATTATTGAGAGGAGAATGTCATCACAAATTTTAAAGGAAAATCAAAAAGCAACTTGCATGCCTTGAATTCTCTGCAATTTCCCTACTTTGTTTCTTGTATCTGAATATTCCTTGCTTCATTCCCCTCTTATCTTTTTGTACTACTCACAAAGTTTGTTACATTAATCTTGATCTCCTTTTTCTTTTCAAGATGGGAAAAAAGTGCATCCCTCAATTGCATGGTTGATCTTGAGTCTTGACCTACTTCAATGACAATTTGGGGATAACCTAATTGATTAACTTTGTGCAAGGCAAAATCAATTTGATTTCTTTATGGATAAAAAACTTGTTATGGTTGTTTTTATTAATTGAAGAAATCATTAGACAATTAATTTGATTTAAAAATGTAAACCCGTTAAATGATGGTATACTAATAAAGAATATCAAGTTGATATGAACCATAAAGCTAACATTCCATCTCACCACAACTTTCTTTGGACTTGAGAGTAAGTTCAAGAACCTTTTGTAAAACAAAGTTTTAATACTATAAGAAGTTATCAATTGACTTCTTTTAATTGATAACATATATAAAAATAATATGAGTTATTATTTCAAGAGATGTGACAACAACGGATTGATGTTGTGTAAATATAATGAATTTTTCTTAATTATATAAACTTATTTTAAATTAACGTATATTTTGAGTTCAATCAAATAATATTCATATGAAAAGAAACAAATTGTTACATGGTAATAATATCATCTCCTGCTTGATTGAAAGTGCATTCCCTTCGTAGGGCTAATTGTTAGATTTTATAAATCCTATTTAAAATAGGGATGACTTGATCACATATCGCTTAGGGAGAGAAGTTTTGACACGTGATATAATGAGGTTCTATTTATCACCTAAAATAAATAATATTTATATTAATAAAAAAGGACGAAATCCAAAACATATTTAATCTAATATTGATTAGAGAAAAAAATATCGATAATTTATATAATTAGGTTCTAATTATTACTTGAAATATACAAAAATAGAAAAAAGGCAAAATTCACAACACAATATTTAGCCGAAAGAAAACAAGTGGTTGTAGGATTCCAATCGGGTCTATTTCAAGTTTTGATCAAACTAATATATTACAATCAAATACAAATTGGTGTGTTACAATCAAACAAAAATAATTGAAACCCACTATTCATAGGATTCAATTTAGCATATCAAGTGATGTGAAGTTTAGATGTTTGCACTCCCATAAGCCCTAGGCTGACAAAATAGAAACTCAAGTAGTACATACTAGATGAATACACCTTACAAAAACTTTGTTGAGTTTTGGAAATTTCTACTTAATGTACAACACAAGATGGGGAGCATGAGATTGGCAGCAGCAGCAGCAGCACAAAACCCCATACAAAACCAATATGACAAGTGTTATATTAAGAGAATATTGCTTTGTTTATCTTTTCTTTTTCTTACTAACATGATGTCTTTCCTTACATTCTCCCTCCTCTTTGTTCTTCCTTTACCAGACCTCCTAAATGGCCCATGATAAAAGAGAAGCCGACCAAGCCAAATCACAAACTTCAAGGCACTTGTCAACCCCATTTGGTTTTTCATTTTCTTTTCTCTTTGTGATTGTTATAATTATAAAAGGAAATTTTAATTTTCTTTTTCAAGGCACTAGGTCAACCCCATTATGTTTGTTAAATGTTTAATAAATTAAGTGCAAAGAAAATAAGTAGAAGTACAAAGAAACTTGTAGTGGAGGCAGTCTTTGTGTACATGTTGACAAGCATATTAAGTGTATGCCTCTTTTTCATTGACTTTGTTTCTACATATATACTTTGCATTAGCACTTTTTCTTTTTTGGGTACAACAGAAACAGTCTACTATTATGATTATTAAGGAAGGAGATGTACATGGAAATATGAATAATTTTTTTTTTAATATCTCAAAAGCAATGATGAATGTAAATATTATAAGTTAATGTATTAACTCGCTTGAGATTTGTTTTGGCCAACCTTGTAAGTAGTTGCTATTTGAGATTAGTGTATTTTTTTTATTCATGGAAGCGAATTGCCACATGCTTTCAAAAATATCTCTGAGTGTGCTTCTTCAACATACTTAGTAACGTGTTACGTAAATTTTTATTAAATCTTATCTAATTAGAAGGCTATTGGATCAAATTCAAAGATAACTTACCTGATCGAATTAAGAGGTAATCATAGTCAAGATCACTTTCCACTTTGATGAATGAATATTATTCATTTTGAATTTATTGATCTTTTAAGACTTTAGAGGATTGAGAATTTCATCCACCCATAATTCATAAAATATAAGATTAAGAACATTCATTTCATTTTCATTCTTTTATATGAGCATGACATTCTCATCCATCCATAATTTACGAGACATTAAATTTTGCATATTTTTGATAGGGAATTAACTCCAATACCATATATCAAATCTCTACACTAAAATAACTTTCTAACATTTTAAAAACAAGTTTACACATTTTAACCATGTCACACTTTACATATCGTAGAAGTACGGAAACAATGACAATAAACATATAGAATTTGTTCCTTCAAAGTTAGGAGTGGTGAGGGCAAAGTGCAAATGCAAATGAAATTAAATGATTAAAGGAGGTTGAAAAGGACAGATTTGGGAGGGAGAGACAGAGAGAAGCAAAGTTAGGCATGCTTGGTTGCCAGCATGAGTCACAGAGAGGGAATTAGCTTTACGTAATAGTGGGGTCCTACCCATGGCTCATTTCCCCTCTAACATATTATACAGCCCCTTTTGTTTAGTCCTGTTGATTCATGTTTGTTTTTAGAGGGGAATAAAAAGCTTGTGATTTTCCATCACTTTGAATATTTATCTCAACCCCAACTCTCTCTCTCTCTCTCTCTCTCTCTCTCTCTATTTATATATATAGGCAGAGATAGATAATATGTATTTTCTCCTATTTTCTACATTAGCTATCATTTCATATAGTATTAGGTGGTGAAAATAATCATGTGATAACATCAACTATACTTTTGGCTTTCTATCTTAAATAAAGGTTTTTTTAAACTAAATCCATGGGCTCGGTTATAGTTAGAATTAAGTATTTGTGATAATCCTTGCAAATATTGTTATCTTTTATGTTAAATCAAGTTTTACAAATTTAAAATACATTTATAATTATGAGATGAACCTGTAGGTTGTTATGATGAATTTATCATTTATAACTGTTATTTTTTTTCTTAGATGACGTAGCATATCACATTCACTCTTTTATATAAATATGTTCTCATTGTGATCTAAAGAATTCCAAACTCATGTGGAAATTGATTGCAAATCAATCTATAATACCTTAAGCGAAAGTAAGTTATACCTAAGAGCATCATAATCAATTCACTTATTAGGTTGAATGCCACATTATAAGAACAACAATGATATTGTAGATGATATAAAATCTTATTATAGGATTATGATATTCCTTCCATTAAATCGAATTTTGATTATTACATCAGAAAGTGAATTAATGTTCAATGAATACAAGTCAAACCCTTTATGATATTCGACATTATACTTCATGAGCCTATTTTAAAAGTCATTATTTAAATGATATATTTTTGAGTTAAAAAATAACATTATTAGACCTAAATACTTTCATTATGAAAAGCTTGAATGTTAAATCTGACAAAAGGGCAAATATTTGATAAAATGAAACCATGGTCATCATAACCTATATTATATTGAGAGAATTTTTTATGCTAATAAGTAAGATTCATCTAGTATATGCATAGATGTCTTTTGAAATTATGAAGATCTCTAGACTGAATATCTAAATTGCTTTGTTTATGTGAAGGTTTGATGTGACAAATATCTTTGATTTTTATAACACTACAAGACTGGTAGATATTTTTCTGAAAAAAAATGAAGAACAATGGGAAAGAAGCCATCATTTTTGCAATAAAATACTAATGAACACCAAATATCCAAAGTGGTTATGTGGGTTTCTCCTAGAAGCATTAAAGAGAGAAAAAGGCACCCACTGAATCCCAAAAGTGGAAAGGAGTGATGCGGGCAGTGCTGCTAGCCTCTGCTAAAGTGACAGCAATTGCAGGTACTTGGAGGTGCTGAGCTGAACCATGTGGGTAGAATATATATGCATATCTATATATCTATATATCTATATATCTATATATAATAATAATAATGAAAAATGATAGTAGATGGAGGGAGGGGGTTGCAACTTGTAAGGATAGTTGTGGCGTGTAAGAAAACCACAAAGAAATGAATGGAAAGTGTGGGGTTCCACTTCCACCAGTACACCTCTGCAACAGGGGCAGCAGGCAGCAGGCAGAAGGCAGCAGGCAGCAGGAGCAGCTACTTCACCTATATTCACTCTTCCACCCACTTTGCATGTTTCTGTGATAACAGCTTTCTTACCCCCCTGCTTTCCTCTTACATTAACCCCACTTATACTCTTGCTCTTCACCCTTCTCTAGGCCCCCCCCCATCCATCCACCTCACTTCTCATTCTTCACATTACATTCCTCTCTTAACAAAAATTAAATCAAATTCAACTTCATTTAGTTATCATATTTCAAAGATAATTTGATTAGATTGCTTCTTCAGGTCTCATGCATCTTCTTGGCAAAGATATATTGTTATAACCCTAATACTACAGTGATGACTCAAATTATAACCAATTTGAGTCAAATAGACAAGTCAAACTTCTGTTGACTTTCAAGATCACATCCATCCTAAACCCATAATAAAGCTCTGTTCTTATTTCTTGAATGGGTTTTGATCATTTCATTTAAAAATCAATTGGTGTTTTGGACTTGTTTGATGTGTCAGCCCACCAGGGTCAACTAAACCCAACCTTCCTGACCTAAACTTGGGTGTTATCGTTCAAGGATTTAAGGCATTAAGTCCAATGGTTGTGGTGTAGTTGGGTCTGAAAGTTTGGGTTTGTGGGTGAGGAGCAGACACCAACCCATACTAAAATGTGTTGAATTTAAGCCTGGCCTGAATGTGCAACCCCACATTACCTACCGTTTCAAAAAATTCAACAAGGCTCCATAATTTCTTTGAATTGAAATTGAATAACAGCTGAGTATGCCTTTGCAGATATTTCTAGCTATTGTCACATCAACATCAAAAGGCAATCCTTGCTGCCTACTTGCATGCTTCACATTTGTAAGTTTGGAGGGCGGTTTTCAAATTCAAATCCCGTCTTTGATTCTCCAAAAATTTGAAGAAGAAAAAAAATAATGAGGGAAAAAAAAAAGGTAATTTTTTTTTCTTATTTGGTAATTTATGAAAATATAGGGAAAGAAAAATTAAGGAATACAATTTCTCCAACTTGAGTTTGATTCTTGAAAAATATTGAAAAAAGAAAAATAGTAAAAAAAAAAAAAGGGGGGGGGGGGGGGGGGGGGGGATTTTATAAAATGCTTCTTTTTTTGGTTTCAATAGAAAAGTTGAAAGAAATAAAATAAAATAAAATTACTAAAGAATGTACCATCCCAAGCTTTTCTCATCTTTGTCTAAGAAAAATCGGAACAAAAATCTTTCACTACACTCGTACATTGATATTTTCTTAGCATCAAAACATAAGAAAACAATTTTCTTTTTATATTTTACGAATCAAAGATAATTTTTAAAAAATGTGAAAAAATTATTTTTAGCACTTTCCATTTTTTTAAAATAACATTTTTTTTTTCATTTTTTTTCTATGATATCCAAATATAAGAATATAATTTTCCCTATTTCTATTTTCTAGGAATTAAACATGTAAATACACTACCTGCTTTTTATTTCTAAAAATAGAAAATAACAGTGATTTCTATACAAGATATAAAAACTTTTAAAAGCTTGCATTGAAAGGGTAGTAGTATTTGATAATTGATTAAGAAAATCGAGGTATTAAAAAGATTTTATTACATCAAATTTAAAAAAATTTAAAGTAATTTTTAAAGATATAAAATAAATCTATGCTTTCTGAATACTGGATTTCCACTTTCTATTTTTAAAAACAAAAAAATAGGAAGTGTATCCAAACGGAACCTTAGTCATTTTCTGCTTTGAAGTGAGTTTTACTTTGCATGGCAATTTCATTTCACCCCTACATGATGAATGCTGGGAACATGAAAGGTGTGAAAGTAGCAATCTAGAAAAGGAAATGAGCAAATGAGACATTTAAGGCATGGCATATGCACTGCTCTTTCTTTCTCTTCCTGACTCAATTTAATATGGATTTCACAATGAAACAGACAGAAACATCCAACCGTACCTGAAGCCTATAGTCATCAATGAAATGCTAGACCAGGTGGGGCTCGCATTCATATTGTTGGATACAAGGAATTTCTCCTGTTGTGATCCTGTCCTTTCCCGTTTCCGAAAAGTCCATTCCAGACCTTGCCATAACCTTCCGTGGAGCTGCCATGTAATTCACCAAAGTCATTAGTTTAGTAGCATGCTCAAATAGATAAAACAGAGAGGAGCTGCATCAGATACATACAACTTCAAGATCCTGAATATGCATATTTCACTTCGTTCCTGACGGACACAACCTGCAGCAGATGATAAGATTAGAAGAGTTAGTTTTTGTTTTCTACTCGAGTGAGCCCACATCTTGGTAGATAGGTAGCTGAGACATCCAACTCAAAAGAGCATCAGCAGGACCTGGTTGGAACATTCAATTGGGCAATTATGGCAGTCTGGTCAGAGTGCAACCGATTCTTTCTTTATGCCAAAACAGGCATTCATTTCCTGGTCATAACTGTGTCGACATTGCAAATACAACGTTTAAAGGATTATATTGTCATTAGGGGGTTTTTGTACATTGACATAATACTATGATAATGGTGAGTTAAGCAAGAAACAATCTCAGCTGGTGTTTTACATGAGCCTCTAATTCACATCCATATAACCTTCACCATATTAATGGTACGCTAAATATAACTAACTCTTTAGGAGCATTTTCCTGAACTCGTCATTAGATTTTGGCATCTCGTCTGTCTCTTCCTCAGTTTTCTTTTTCTTGTCAATCCAGCCAAGGGGTCTGACATTTCTTGGCACTGCAAATGTGTTTCTTCCCTTGAGCTGGAAATTGTCATCTCTACGTGCCTGAGGTGCCTTGGACGAGGATATTTGACCAGATTCTTTTGAATCAGATTCCCCAACTGTACCAGTTTGATCATTAGAGTGCCCTGCTCCTTTACCTTCAACAGTAAGAGAGAAAATTACTAGGGAAGAAAGAAAAGATTCAGTAGCAAAGCTAACACTACATTATAGTAAATCACAAGTGGTAGCATAAGAGGAAAATTTTGATTCGCCATGCTTTTTCATGTCTAATATTTAACATATTTCTTCACCATTTGCATAAATATTCTAATCTTTGTCCCAATTTTGGTATTGTGAACAGGTTGTAGAAGGCAAAATCTCATGCTATGATGCACAATATACACATTAAGTTTGTGATGTAGATTTGTCATTGGCATCAAGGAGGACAGACTCACTGCACACAGATACACATGGAGTAGATATGAAACACTTCCAGTTATCATAACTTGTCCGGTGTGGTTGCTGGGATCAGCTGATCCTTTCTTACCTTTTTGCTTTGGATCTGATCGTGCAATGCTCAATCTCTTTCCCCGCAGCATCTTCTTGTTCTTTGCTACAGCCGCAGCAAGGCGGGCATCATCTGAGAAATCCACATATGCCAGTCCCTACAAAGTCCATAGATGAATGTTAAGCATCAAGACATGCATCAACATGTAAAAAATAAATTAGATTTTTTATTTTTATTTTTTTGAAAAAACAGAAAGAAACAAGAACCAACTTTTCAGCCAAACCATCATATCATATTCCCTTAAAAGTACTCATTTTTGGGAAATATTATTGAAACCCAACTACTTTCACATGTTTCCGTTGTCATTTTCAGTTTTTCCACTTTCCAAAATAGAAAATAGTTATTTTTTTGCTACTAAACAGACACTTATGGTTCATAGGACCTGAAACATTGATCTGTACAAGGTATCCAAGAAGTTTCATATCCCAGTTTCTTGTCACCAGATGTAAAATACCACAACTATAAACTTAAGTGCAAGATGGAAGTGAATATAGCAGCTTAATTGGCCAGTTGAGTTCTCATTGACATGTGACATGCACAGGGGAGACAAAAATAACCAGAAGAGGGGTGTGTGTGTGTGTGTGTGTGTGAGAGAGAGAGAGAGAGACCCTTGATTTTCCAGTGAACTTGTCCTTCAATATTCGAATAGCTGTGACTCCACCAACATCACTGAAGAAATCACGTACATGTTCATAATTTGCCTGTGGAAATCAGTAGTCATTGCATCATAGGTTCTGATATCACTGAAGTATATTGCACTGCTTGTATGTGTATGTGTTTTTGTTTGGGCAGGGCAACAAAGATTCAAACACAAGGGGTAAAGGGGGGTCAACTTGCCTCAAGGTCAAGGTTTGATATGAATGCAGTGCACTGGTCCAAGTACTTGTTCTTTTCATGGCTGGGGCCTTTCATTTGTCTTTTGTTCATGTCATCTGGCTTGTCATCTTTAGCTTTAAGCTCTTGCTCTTCATTTGATGCAACTATGTTCTCCAATTCAATTCTGCCTTTTCCATCAACTTTCTTTGGGTTTTGAGCAGTATCTTTCTGCCGCTTGGCTGGAGGTTGTTCATCAGTTCTACTGGAGCTTGACTTTCTCTTCTCACGGGCATTTTTCTTATGGGGATTCTCTATCTGATCTGTTGATGCAGCTGTACTTTTAGACTCTTGTAACTTAAATAACCGTAGCTCTGCCAGACGAGGTGTAACCTAGGAAGAGGGAACAGCATCAGAGCATCTTTAATTGACTATCAATTATTCTCCAATCTCTTTCTAGCAATGGATACACAGTTTAATATATTTAAGGTTGCCTTGCTTCTGTTAGGGTACCTCCATGATTTATTGATTGCTTTAAAAGAAAACCAACAATTCAGAAAATTCTGAGGCAATGAGAACTTAAAAGTAAAATTATTGGGGATCATTCAGAGATTGACATAGCCATCCACTTCTCACAAGGAGCTAAACATATCTAAACCATTTATTGCACACATGAAAAAAGTCCAGTTGGACAGGTTAAGACATCAACCAATCATGGTTGGATTTTGCTGAACTCTAAAAATCCCAAATATGAAATAAGATTTATTTAGTGGAACTTAATAGTTGAGATAATACTAGAGTATCTTAGCAAGTGAGGAAAAATTCTAGGTCCAAATGACAACCACAACACAATAAAATGGAATTCTTTCATGTAAAAAACAGCAGGAAAATTCTAATAAGGGGCTTCAAAGTAACAAATTTTTTTAGAGACCCAACATCAAGTTCTTTATTCAAATATGCACATGGACTTAAATTCACAGATTATTCCAGAGCATTCAAATTTACTAGATTGAATGGCCTTCCTATTTCACCGATTAAATAATACTTTTTGTTACCAGTTCCTGTCTTTCAAGCCTATAGAATGGTAGAAAATATAAGATTCAAGAGAAATATTCAAGAGAATAGGTTCTCATTGTTATATTTCCTTTTCTATTAAAAATGAATCTAAGAGAATTTCCAGCAAATGTTAGTTCTTTTTGGCACACTTTCTTCCATTAATATAATCATTTGGTTCCCTAAAAACCATGGTTATGCTGATCACATTCAGGTGCTGGGAAATGCATGCACATCTGAATTGCCAGTATCCATTAAAATGCATTAAATACGTCAAACAAAAACTACACATGGTAAAATTGGTAAGCAACGGTTAGAATATGACAGCAGCAGGAAAGCATACCTTTCGTACAGCATGCTCCAAATCTTCCAGTGTGCCAAATTCCCTCTCAAAGCGCAACCAAGAATGACATATGTCCTGAATAATTCTGTTTTTTAGGAAAGGAATGTATCATCTAATCTACAAAATATTACATACCATTTGAACTGAACCTATATAGAAGTAACAGATCTGAAAGGGCAATACTGCTGACAGGAGACAGTTTATTTGAAATACAATAAAACAAAAACCGACAATATTGAGTCACTATAGATGCCATTGAGACACTGAACTTCAATGAATTATATAAAGCTCTATTGAAGTGAGAAACTTGAGAAGGCAATAACCACTAACATGTAACAGTTTCTTTAAAACAGAATAAACTGAAAATAACAATGTTGAATTGTTTTAGTGGTTGGTTTCAAACTTCTATGAATTTTCTTTTTAAGGTCCCTGCTTCATAATTGACAAAGTTCTGGCCCAAGCATTGGTTCTTCAATTTTTTTTTCTCTTGCTATAATAACTCTAATGCAAGCTAATCAAAACAGCCCAATTTTAATAGTAAATAAGCTATTTCAATTTTTTGACAAAGAATAACAAGGCACTTTATGCAAAGGTAATACTTCAACAAAGAAGCAAGAAATATACCTCTGAACCTGTCCCAGCAAACCTTTTACTGTAGCATCTCTTATATATAGATCTAGCTTCATTTATATGGCCTGCTTCAAGTTCCATCGCAATATAGCCTTGCCAGGCTCCGAACATTGAACCACTGCATGAACAATTGAAGTAATAAACAAGCTAATAAAAATGAAAGAGATCATGCTAAGTTTAAAAATGTTAGAAGGAAGATAGAATCACACCTGTTCTTAAGTAAGCTCTCCCAAACTCCACGAGCTGCAACTAGATCTTTATTCAGATTTAGCTCTAAACGAGCCCAATAAGCATGCAATCGCACCAAATCATCTGTGCACTTTAGGTGTGGTGACAAGTAATCTGATGCATACTGGAATTAATGCAATACATAGTTACAATTCAAGTACATGGACCAAAATGACCTGCTTGCAAGCCCAAATACAAGAAGCCTACATAATTCAACTGAATTGGAACGACATAAGGGTTATTTAATTATGCACTGATTTTTTCAATTAGGCCTATCTAGCATGTATTCCTTCTTTAATGAGCTTGTTTTGAGTTTTCCATTCTATTGAAGGTCAAATTCTTTAAATTAGACTGACTTTCCAGACATGATCTAAATATTTCACCCACTTATTACTGAAAGATGGGTGATTCACAATTCAATCTTTAGGATCAATTTGGAGGTTTTTTTATTTTATTTTATTTATTTATTTATTTTTTATAGGCAAAAGAATATATCAAAAGTGCCAGTCAGGAAAAGAGGTGCACCCCTAGTTGATAGTCAGTATACAAAGGGGCCTAAAAGGCAAAAAGAGGCACAACCAAAAGCCCAGAAAACATTTTAACCGCTTACAGCACAACCACTCGATGAAACCTAGAAAGCACAACCATCAAACTCTAAAGCAGACTAGAAGGATTTCATTGAGAGATTCCTACTCTTACTAGCTTTACCAGAATATCCTCCTCCCCGTTACATGTCCTTAACACTTGAAGCTTCTGCAACAGTTCCTCAATTCTATCCATCTCCCAATCTTGGAAATATCCTTGGAAACATGGATTGCAAAAGACCTACTCACCCTCTACCACCCTAAAAATAGTCATCCAGGCTTCTTTAGAGTTGCAAAGGAGAAAAGATAAGGAAAAGAGTCCTTCAAAGGAGAAACAATGCACCAAACATCTTATCATATCTTGATTCTTGTCCTATTGCCTACCACAAATCTTGTTTTGGCCTTAAAAGTTCCCCATCCTCTTTTAATCGCCTTCCACAAGCCAATACCATTCCCCTCCCTCCCAATTGACAGCACCATCCTCCTTGCTCTTCCCTTAACTTTCCCACCATGGTCCTAGCCCGAAGGAATCATCACTCCAAAACAAATTTCCAGCACCATTATCCAAGAAAAGCTTTATTGAGAGAGGTCAATACTTTAATACTTAGACCCTCCTTTTTCAATGTATGCAAATCAATGACCATTTCACTAGATGAAGTTTCTTCTCAAGAACCCCTCCTCCTCATAGGAAATCCCTTTGAATTTTTTTTCAATCCCAATGCAACCACCTTAGGAATAACAAAAGGGGCATTAAGCAAATAGACAAACTACTCAGAGTGCTTTTTAGCGAAGTGAGGCTTCCTCCCTTTGAGAGGTATTGCCTTTTCCATAGAGCTAATCTTTTAGAAAAAATCTCCTTTACCACATCCCAAACAATTTAAGATTTGAAAGAAGCTCCCAAAGGCAGGCCTAAATAACTAATAGGAAGCTTCCCTACCCGACAACCCAACATTAAGGCAGGCTCCTCCATATTAGGCACTTCCCTTGTTGGAATTAATTTATTTTTATTAGCACCAATTTCTAGATTGTTACACCCCTCTTTATTAGTTGTCGCTCAACCAACGGATTCAATTATGATTGCGAGTTTCTGCTCTTGATTTATGAAATCCCCTAAAGGGGGAGGAGAATAAGAAAAAGAAGGGGGGTGGGGGTGTTGGTTGTTGGCTTGGGGTTCAAATACATAGTCCAAGTAGTGTAATCCAATCTTTAATTCATCCAAGTTTTAACATTCAATTGATTTTATCAATGCTGCAAGATCAAATCAATCACACATAAGAACACCGGATGTAGATGAAAAAACCACTTACAAGGTTTCCTAAAAACTACATACATGTAAAAAACCAAGAGTTGAATGACGACAATGAAATCCATTAAATATGAAAGAAGGTGTACACAATTTTACCTTATGCAGATGCACCTATTTTCAAACTAGTTAGCACTTACATGTCTTTTCATGTCCTCAACGTGACACTCCATACTCCTTATCGAACACCTCAACCTCATGTTGAGGCTAGTAGATCATCACACTCTTCTTCACCTAAATTTCTTTCAAGATCATCTTAAAAGCTTTGAGAAATGGAGAACTAGGGTAGAGAGAATGACTATATTCTTACGCCTATTTTTCAACTTTGAAAATTTTACATTTATATCAAAACCCTAAGAGAGCATTTTGGAGAGATTTTCCAAAATTAAAACTACCAAAAAACCTTTAAAAATGTGAAAACAGGCTAAAAATATGTAAGCAAAAGACCCAACATTTGTATGAGACATTTGGACGCTGGTGGGGTATTTGAATGGCCCACAGTCAGATGTTTGAAGGTCCCCCAACTAGATGTTGATCATCTTATGAACATTTGAATGTCCCATGCATGGCGTTCTAACATCCATGCCCCAAATAGCACTTTTGGGTCTGTTTCTCAATATTCTTTCTAAAATTTCATCTTGCACACATTTAATAGTCATTTCTCATACTCTAACACATCTAAAGTACAAATATCTTAAATATGAATTGACTCTAAAGCAACTCGATCTCGATTCTAATAAAAAAGACCCTCATAAACATTGGACTCAATGCTATAATAGAGCAAAATTGTCAACCTAATCTAATAAATCTAGAATGATGCATCGCCTTTCAACATGTTTGGCATTAATTAAGCTAGTTGATCCAGTTACCTATCTTCTTCTCCACTGGATTGCTAAAAGATGAGCTGCAATAGTTGGTCAAATTGCAAATTTTGGACTCCATGGAAGTGGGAAGAAATTATTGTTATTGAGGAAGCCCCATGGCTTCTATGACAGTGTGGGGATTCAAGCTGTTCTTTTTCTTCTTCTAATTCATCATAGTAAATGGTGACTCCTTGGATCCCACTGCATTCAAAATTCCATCAAAAAGGTATACAAAGAGAGTGCATAGAAAAATGTCTTTGAACAAGTCAATTTCCAATCTCTTTTGATGCTATCCACAAGAAAACTAGCCTATGAATAGTTGAAAGAAATAAGACAAATAGAAAATCTAGCAACTATGAAAGTTCCTAATATTTTTTCAGGATAAAGATCCTAGGATTTTTTTTTGGAACAAAAGGAGATTGACTAGAGATTTGTAAGAGAATATTTGCTTTCTCACAATCCTCTGGATGTTGGTCACCAAGGAGTTTTCCAAAGTCTCATTAAACATTTCTTTTTTGGATTGGAGATTTGCTTTGCCACCATAGGAGAGTGGTGGAGATTCTTGTTGAGTGAGCTTCTCCACCTCCAACTACTCTAAAGCTCAACTTTGATGAGCGTTCCTTGAGTAACAATTAGATGGATATTGGCGGACTCATACACAAACATATAGTTAAGTAGGGATTATTTGAACTTTCTTTAAGGTAGTTGCATTTGAGCTAGATATTGAAGCAAAGAGACATGACTGCTTGGGCACCTGATAAAATGCAAGGGAATTAACTGTCAAAGGACAGCTTTGCTGTCCACACTTCTTTCCTTATTTTAGCCCACAATTGTTTCCTTATTTCTCCATTTATTATTCTGTACAATTAGCATACATTATTTGACAGATTATAGTTTACATATATAGGGCTAGAATCATGCTGGAATTTATTTGCTTTTATTTGCTTTCCATGTATAGCATCCTTGTAAAGTCTATATATAATATACAAAACTTAAGGCCAAGGTATTTGGCCATTCATACAATATTTTGACATGGTATCAGAGCTTGTGTTCTAAACCTAGAGTTTACACGATTTCTAGTTTTTCTTTGGGTTTTCTCGGATTTAGCCCTAAGGGCTCTCGGATTTAGCCATAGGGGCTCTCGGATTTAGCCCTAGGGGCTCTCGGATTTAGCCCTAGGGACTCTCGAACTCTAGCCCAGCTTTTGGGTTCTTTTTTTTTTTTTTGTTTCCTAGGCTATTTCTGTCTTCATAATGTCTGGAGAATATTCTATTGTTCGTTTTAATGGCAAAAACTATCTTAGTTGGGAGTTTTATTTTAAGATGTTTGTGAAAAGTAAGAAGCAAGACAGTCTCTAAGTCATCTACGAAATATGAGTACCGGGCGATGTCTTTTGCTTGTTCTGAAATCATTTGGCTTCGAGGTTTGCTTGCGGAGTTAGATTTTTCTGAGACCGATCCTACACCTCTACATGTTGATAATACAAGTGCTATTCAGATTACGACCAATCCTGTCTATCATGAGCGCACAAAGCATATTGAAGTGGACTGTCACTTTATCCGTGAAGCCTTTGAAGCTCGTGTTATCACTCTTCCACATATTTCCACTGACTTACAAATTGCTGATATCTTCACTAAGGCTCTCCCTCGTCATCGACATTGCTTGCTAAGTAGCAAATTGATGCTTGTTGATCAACCTGCATCAATTTGAGGGGGGCTGTCAAAGGACAGCTTTGCTGTCCACACTTCTTTCCTTATTTTAGCCCACAATTGTTTCCTTATTTCTCCATTTATTATTCTGTACAGTTAGCATACATTATTTGATAGATTATAGTTTACATATATAGGGCTAGAATCATGTTGGAATTTATTTGCTTTTATTTGCTTTCCATGTATAGCATCCTTGTAAAGTCTATATATAATATACAAAACTTAAGGCCAAGGTATTCGGCCATTCACACAATATTTTGACATTAACGCCTCTAATCCTTTGCTTGGGCTAGATTCAATGATAGATCTTTCTTAGGTGGTTCCACTAGAAGAGAGTCATAGAGATATGAGCACCAAGTAATAAGAATTGCGGGTTTCGTAAAGTTTTGGGATGTTCATTCTCTTGGAACCCTAAATCAACAAATCAAGAAATATATAGGTTGTTCGGGAAGGGAGCCATCTCCGTTTTGGACTACATTGGGATCTCATGCCCCGTGAGTTTGGTAGTGGATTGGTCTTCCAAATTGGGAAGCCTAAGCGGTTTTGCAAGAAGCTTCCCTTCTCTTTTTTGGACTAAATTGGGATCTCATGCCCCTTGAGTTTGGGTGGATCGGTCTTCCAAACTGGGAAGCCTGAGTGGTTTTGTGAGGAACATAGCTTTCCTTTTTCACATGACTAGTCATGATTCTTTCCTCAAAGATCTTTTATCCTTCTTTTTACATCTTTCTGCTAATAAAATATCAAGTTTGGTTGCTTATCCAAAACAATCCCAAGATTTTTAATCGATCATTAAGAAATCTTTTCTAGTTGAGAACCTCAAAATTTACACAGCAGGAATATTATATTAGATAAGTGACACTGATAATGGTATGTGAGGGACATAGAGACTCTTATAAAATACATTTGTACATGGAGACAAACCTGAAAAGCGTCCCGTATCAATGCATAATCTAAGACCTCTTCTTGCCCAGGTAGTGAAATTCTCCTCCTCAAGCCATCTACTCGAGTGAGGAATAAATCGAGGTACTGCAACCAATCCAGTGTCATTTTAACACTATTTAAATGCAATAATAACAATCCAACAGCATTGCAAAACAACAATGAACTGAATACAACCACAAAAATTTTTAAGCAGCAATGCAAGAATTCAAAGATGCAAAAGGTATCATATAACACAACTATACTCATGCTGTGATCATCTCACCAGGGAAAGTCTGAGACTGATAGTCAACCGGAGGAAAGGTAGTAAATTCAGAAACAGATGTTTCTATTGTTGACAGAAACTTGAGAGAGTTAAACTGTAATTGCTTTTACGGTTAAATCCCACAAAAGGATAGGGAAGTGAATTATCTGAAAAGAAAACACAAAAACTAGAAAAATGAAAGAAACCTAAAGACAATTAAGGTGTCATCTATAGATTTAGCCACATATTATATGACTCAGAAAATAAGAAACTAATTCCAAGATTAGACTACCATAGGAGAAACTTTAATTAAAATTTTCCTTTTTCTTAAAAAAATCATAACTTTGAATATCATTAAATGAAAGAAGTACAGGGAAGGACAAAGTCTCCTTTAAGCAAACCAAAGATGGTAGAAGTCCAAAAAAGGCTGCTACCAGAAAAACAAACTTTGAGATAAGAAGAATATTTCTTTTCACTTTTAAGTTAGTCACAACAATGATAGCTACATCTTTGGATGCTATGAATGCATATAAGAATAAGATCAGAGATTGTGGAAGTAATACCTTCATGTTTCTTTAAATGCAGGATAGTAATTTATTTATTTTTATCAGATATATGCAGGATAGAAATAATTTATGTCCAAATTGAAGAATGAGCCCAAATAAAAATACTTGTATAAGTATTTGAGGATGTTTTTATGTAATTCAGCTATTTAAATCTCTAAGTATAATTCTTGAAATATTTTTTTGAAAACTAATATGAATTAACAGATATAAAAGTATGCCATATAATTTTTCACAACATCAAGGGCATTTGAGCACTACATTTTCTCAGAAAGTCTATCCTAAAATATATCATTCCTCATACTTTTTGGGCACTTGTAATAGAACTTTTTGGGCACCCTGTGATTGAATCTAATTCTCAATTTATTCTATGACAACAGTGACTCATTTTGGTTATAAACAAAAAGCATGCCTGCATAAACAGCCAAAAGTTAATCTCTTACCATCTATAATAAATCCCTAAGGACCAACAAGTCAGTCCCAAATGATTACAGGTGCACACACAACAATGGATATAAAATAAATAAACAGAGCCCACAACAATGACCAACAACAAGGAGATTGACATAAAAGAAGCAAACACATATATAACAAAGAAAAAAAGTATGCAAACAAAGATTACAACAAATGACAATAACTATTGACATCAACGACCATCAAGACATGAATGTGTATGTACCTCCTCAAATCTTGAAAAAGTGCATTGCAAGGACTTGTCAAAAACCTGAAATTTAAGAGAAAATTTAAATTTCAAATCCACTTGAGTAGCCAAAAGTAAAATATAGAAACTCCCTACACCCAACAGAACAGATTTGGATACTGCAAATGGAATCCTTGTTCTTTTTAATCAATAACAGGAGAAAATATTACTCACATGAGGAAAAGCAAAATTCTGCAGAGGCTATTCTATGTTGACACCTCAAATATGTCCAAATTCTCATGTTGGCACATGACATATATCTAATAGGCCTACTAGTTGTGCAGTACAAATGGGTGAGTCCAACAAAGGAAACACCAAACAATATTCCTAATTCAAAGTATGTTACCTTAGAAACTCCAACAATATGTTCCCTTGTCGCATGGATATTTGCAACAAGTTACTCTAAACATGTTGGGGAGTCACTGGAGCTACCCCTCTGCAAATCATTCCCTTGAGCAGCTCGTTCCAAGACAAGGAATTGACCCCGTACTCCGGAAAAGAGGGCTATGGGGTAAAGCTATAATCCATCTTTCTATATAAATTAAAGATTTGGTTTGGCTAGAGCACTTTGGAATCAACTTGATCAAAGTATGATCCCATGAGGCAAGCTTCTATCAACAAGAGGCTGATGATAGCATCAATAAGAACAGGTTTCCCGACCCAAGCTGTGGCAGACAAAGGAAAAGCATTAACAACTGACCTGCAACTGGTGATGACTTGGTGAAGGTTCTCAAATAGGACTTCAACCAATGTAGAGCCAACGGGTTCAGTCGAACAGTGTAACCATTTGGCTGACTGTGTGTTGTATGTGATGGATGGCATTTCTCTGACAGGAGCACTGTACTCACGGTCCACAAACTCTAGTAAAGATGAAATTGGGGGAAGCAAAGTCGATAGACTTTATTGAGATTAAAACCAAGGGGAGGATGGACAAAAGACAGGATATTAATAGAATACCTCACCCTTTCATTAGTTGTCTTGATCCATCAGTTTATGTTACATAGATACCTCGTTTTGATGTGGGGGATGAAAGGAGAAAAAAAACGTGTAGTTTGATTATCTAGCTATGTTGTATCCTACAAACTGTGGGATGCACACCTGTACCTAATACTCACGCATAAGCCATGCAACATAGGCAGAGGGAGAAAAAGAAATAAAAAGAATGAGCAATGTGAACCTTCTAGAACATCATGTGGGACATTCAGTCATACCCAAGTAACCAATAAGCAGGGCAAATAATACAGATTTTTTTTTTTTTTTTTTTTGATAGATAAAGAAGCAAATTGTATTAAAAAGAGCAACCCAAGGTATACAAGAAACAAATCTCCCACCACCTCCAAGGTAGAGCAAATAATACAGAAATGATAGGCATAGGTTTTAAAAATAGGTCTAGGGACATCAGAGTGCCAATATATACTTGTATATGGATGTGTATGCACATTTAAGCTAAGTACAATCATTCCTGAGAGAGTGTCCTATGTGAGTTGCATTCACATAATAGAGGCTCTGGTTTGCATTTGGATTGTGATTCAGTGGTTTCTCAGGGTCATATTTTCATTCATTGCTATAGCTCCATCCAAACACATTCTTCAAATAATGATTCTTGTCTGACTCCAAAAGTGAAATATCAAGTAATCAATGGCTTAAAAGTATAGTTTATATGGGGCTGGAATAGATTGTAGTTACTCCTATTTCCATCTTATATAATTGTCTTTCTAGACTTGCAAAAGGATAATTATCTATATTTTATTAAGATTCCAGGCATAAGATTCTGCAATCCTCTTGCCAAAGAGAAAGATACATTTGGCCCTATATTGCAGTTACATAGGTATGCTATAGGTATAATTATTGCAAACAAAGTTGAACTATATCACTCATTATTAGAGGTAGCAATGATCGAGTAAAACATACTGTTGATATCTCTCTCTCAGAAGCACGTGCACGTTCCAAGGAAAGCAAGTACTGAACCCAAAGCTCTCCAACCCAGGGACAGTTCTTTACAGCCCTGGAATATACATCCCTAACAACATTGGCTACCTGAAGTATAAGAGAAAAAGAATTATTCAAACTGCAAATGGTTAAGCCTCAACAGACTTAAGAGAAATTAGAAAAAGAACCTTCAATGTTTTGTCCAAGTACTGAGTATAATCAAGCCAGAGATCCCTTGACACTGGAAACTCGGTAATAGCACGTTCATACAGAATTTGAACTCGAGCTGGATCACCAGAAGACTGTTCAAAATTCAAGTAGTTCTGCACAACATCATAACCATCATCATTTTCAGGAAATTAAAATGATAGCATAAGCATCAAAGTTTTTGAAAGGAAATTGAAAGACTTTAGAAGGGGAAAAAAAGAGTTTACAAGAGACTGAATTGAATAAGATCAGAAGAAAAAAAAAAGGAGAAAGGCTTCAATAAGACAGAAGCAACACTTAATTGTTATGAGGATCATCATACTACAAAATGAAAACAGAAACTCTGCAAAAGGTTAAAATAGAACGAAAGAAAAATGTGAGGAGGATACGTAACAAATACCAAATGATAAAGATCATAGTTAGCATGAAAATGTGAAATATTGACACTACTTGCCCTTTAGTAGATAGTGAGAAAAATGTGAGGAGGATAAGTAACAAATACCAAATGGAAAAGACCATAGTTAGCACAAAGTATGTTTCACGTTTTCTTTTTAATAATAAGGACAAATCCATTGATATGGAACTAAAATGGACAGAGAAGGATGACAAAAATCCTTCCAAACTACACAAAATCATATCAAAGAATGGAAGAAGTATGAACTATACTCTAACCTGAAAGCAAAACAAGCTGCACAACTAAAAGAGCCTCCCAAATCTCTAGCAGTATTCATGGACCTCTTCCCATATTTGCACCAATGCAATGACAATAGTGGAATCACCTCCATCTATAGATTAGAGGTGGCCTCAAAAAATGTAGCATCTCTATTGGATAGCAAAACCCTCTCCAACAGGTTTTGAAACAGTAACTATCCATGATAGCATAACCACTATGCTACAATAATTTCTAAGAACTCCAATTCTTATCCTCACTATCCTAGATTCCCATCTTTGTTTGATATTTCTTGTTGAAAAGCTTGGATACCTGACCATGGTTTGTTGTTTCTCTTATCCTTCTACTTGCCTTTTGGCGCTATTTGTATACTCCGTGTTTACGTTGTACACCTTTCCCAAAAGCTTTTAATTCACTTGCTTATTTACCTAACAAAAAAAAAAAAAAAAAAAACCGATTTTTGGGGGCAAATAGCAAGCCATGGTCATTGGTACCCTCACTTTTGGGAACTCTACTAGACAGTAGACTAGGAAATGAACATAGTTCAAGATTTTTTTTTTCTTTTTATCTATTTTGTAGTTCTAAGAGTAAATTGCTCAAATAAGTTGAGTTAGAGGTTAGCAAAGAACAGAAAATTCTTAAATTTTTTTATAGGTTCTTGAACAAGACCAAACAAGGAATCTTTCCTGGTAGGGAGGTTTGGATACCATGGGCTCCTACTAAAGTCGGTTTGCCTGCTTGGGAGTTGATTTGAGAGAAAATTCTTGCCTTGGATCAGCTTAAGAGACGAGGATGACCTTTACCTAATTAAGAAGGATGAGGAGTCAACATATTATAATAAGATTCATTGTGGAAAGGCTTGCATTTCGTCACATTTGATATGTCCTTTCTTCAGTTTTCTTGGGTGCTACCAATGTTGCATTTTGGTAGTTGGCCTTTCTTTGCTTGATTTTGTCTCTTTGGGAAAAATGAAATATAAAATGTTTTCAGAGTGTGAAGAGTTTAGAATTGTGATGAGAAACTTGATAAATTCTTTGTTTAATTGGGGTACCAAATGTAACTTCAACACCATTCTTAATTTTGTACTCTTTTGGTAGGAGTTGAAATGTTCTTATTGTTTAGCTTCAATACTCTTATGCATACTTCATGTGTATTAAGGTTTTTTTTTTTTTTTGATAAGTTTCATGTGTATTAAGGTTGTTCCCCCTTTCTTTCACTGAGCACCTTTCATTAATTATCTCTTGCTAGTTACCCATAAAAAAATTTTAATTTTATAGAACCCATGGGAAATGGTTTGTACATAGGTTGTATTTCCTATCAATCTTCTTGCAACTACAAATGAAGTTCCAATCTAACGAAAAGAAGGTGAATGGAGTACCCACAGAGATTTTAGAGACAAATGCTGATAAAGAGGATAAGAAATGTACCAACCTCCTTATTTTGCTCAGCTATCTGCTAATGTTTTGTTAAATTTAGGTTTCCAAGCAAAGCAACATTTTTACATCTCTTCAAAGGTCAAAAATTTTAAATCTAAAGGTTAGATTTCCATGACATTCTCCTCCTTTAGGAACTACATAGAAAGATACTTGTGCCAACCTTCATCCTAAACCAATGTTATATGGGTTTTGGATCCAAGTGTCGAGTGCAATTCTTTGTCTAGTGTATGATCCTTCACATCTCAAGATTCAACCAAAAAATGATTTTGAATGATACTTGGATATGATAAAATAAAGGTAGAAAATAAATTAAAAGCAACAAATTAACATATCCTTGAAAAAAGGACAAAATTATCTTTCTTGTCTCTTTTATCCTTACTTTTAAAAAAAGAGGAAAAAAATTAAAAATAATAAAATTTTCAAGCAAATAAGAGTATCTGAAAAGGATCCCCACACCCTTGTCATATTGTGTCTATGTGGGTACATTTGGTTACATTGAATGGTTCAGGTATCATGATTTGATAATATACATTAAGATGCCTTTACCAAATCTTTTAACAAAGCATGATCCACTACTTTAATAGCCAAGCCAAACTCCATACTAAAGCTCAAAAGAAGCCATCTCTTGCCTCCTCTTCCAAACAGAATTATTTACCCCATATTCAGCATCCAATTTCATAATTCCACTCTAATTCAGTGCAGCGCGGTATAGATATGAGACACATCACTAAAACCCCCATTTTGATCAAGAAGCCATCCTCCTAATTAGATCTCAAGAAAGATCCAAGATCTCCACATCCAATGATTTTAAAGTAGGGGTCATCTACATCTAAGACTAACTAGTCTAACCTAAGTAGTGACAACAAAGAAATCTTGTTAAATGAAAAGATATTAAAACCCATAGCTATAGCCTCTCTAAAACCCTCCAACTTAGCTAAATCTCACCCCAATAACTGCTCACCCTTTTTGACATTGGAAACAAAGAACCACATCGTCATATCTTCTATAAGAATACCTCAAATACCAACTCAACTAGGATTACCCCAAAGAAAACCTATCAAAATTAGGCCTTGAAAGGCAAGTTTGCTTTGGGATGGGGTGTAGCGGTGATACAAAGTGTATGCGCTTAATCCTCTAAGGCAAACACCACCCAAGCCATCAGAAGGATGCTAAAGGAGTTCCATCAAACTCTTTGGTGATTGACACCCAAAGTGTAACGACCCGCACCCAACCATATAGATATTGTCCGCTTTGGGCCCAAGGGGGCCCTCACGGCTTTAAAACGCGTCTACTTGGTTAAGAGGAGTCTCTACATATATAGCGCCAGGAACATTCTCCCCTATCCGATATGGGACATCACAAACACCCCCCTATGCAGACACAACGTCCTCGTTGTGTCCCACAGGATTGCGGGGTCAAACAGACAAACACCCCTTACGGAGCCAAACAAACCCCCACATCGGGGTTGGGGATCGGCTCTGATACCATTTGTAACGACCCGCACCCAACCATATAGATATTGTCCGCTTTTGGCCCAAGGGGGCCCTCACGGCTTTAAAACGCGTCTACTTGGTTAAGAGGAGTGTCTACATATATAGCGTCAAGAACATTCTCTCCTATCCGATGTGGGACATTACACAAAGAGAAGTTAGAAAAAGAGTCAAGTCCTAAGATTATCCACCAATTCAAGTAGTCATTAAAGATCTTCGCATTTTTCTTCATACAAATTATTCAAATTACAACTAAAATATTATAGGGCCAAAGGACCACATTTTTGTACATCAACCAAAGCCTCAATAACCATCATATATCTAAAATCCCTTTCCAATAGAAACCATCATATTTCAAATTTCCCATAGGGCCACCAATTAGAGACCGACATAGGAGAACAACCCCTAACAAAGCGCAAGCAAAATAAGGCAATGGATGAATAGAAGATCAATAGTTTTCTCATTGGATAGACACATAAGACACCCATTTGTGCAAAAGGTTTCTCATTTGTGTTTACCTTATTAAGCCTAGTGGCTAACAATTATGGACTATAGAGCTAAAGTATCATGGTTGAGCGCCAATCTCAAAAGGTTCCGATCCTTTGCCTTGCTTCATATTAGGGAAGAAAATTTAAATATGCAACACTAAATATTTTGATAAACAAAGAAACACATGCACATCTACAAGTACAATTTGATATAATTTGTAGCATGAAAGATTACAAGAAAAAAATGCATATAATCAAATTGCTAAGATAAACCATTTTTTATCAAAAGACCCTAGTTAAGTCACATACTAGGAATTGTTGATGTCTTTCTGAGTCAGAAATATCCTGCCTCACTATTTGTTCTTCAAGATGGGCACGAGCATCATACATATCCATCGCCTTCCGGTATGCAGAGGCAACATGAGATGAAATCCCATCCATACTGCTAGAATTTACATCAAGAACATTGCCTTGTTCCACTTCCCAAGCCTTGAAGGCAAGAAGTGTTGACCTCATGTTAGCAAGGGGAACAGACAATTGACGATGGAATATGTTTCGGATGCGCTGGACCTGCTTTTCTTTTGCCTGCAAGAAGGAAATAGCACACAAATGTAGATCTTTAAAAAAAAATCATATGCCATTGCAACGTCCTTTTTCATTTTTCGATAGGATGATTATAACTACATTCCTTTTCCTTTTCTTTTCTTTTTTTCTTTATCAAAATCATTATAATTCCTTTAGGTAACAAAGGATTAGGAACTACTAAGGAAAATGACAACCATTCCTTTAATTTGATGGCTATCCACCGATCATATAAACACTTCTCCGTTTCATCCATTCTATTCTAATTCTATGGACCAGATCCACCAATCTCCTTTCCTAGAGGATGACCGATCTACATCCACAGCTTTTATGATGACACTACCAAATCAACACATACTTTCAGTGCTAACTCAATTGATCATTAAGATAAACTAATACAATAAAAACCACCATTTGCTCTTGTTGGCTTTATTGGAAAAGTAACAATTTACCATTCATTTTAGTAGCTAATATATAGGCATGTAAAGGTTTTAAGAGAAACTTAACACTAAGAAGGTTGTAAGCATGGTGAGTGGTTTGAATAAGCTCCTGCCTAAGGTCTTAGCCAATAGATTGAAGGTAGTAGTGGGAAAAGTGGTCTCCCAATTCTAGAATGCTTTTATTGAGGGAAGACAAATACTAGATGCAACACTTATGGCTAACGAGACTTCACTCCATGCAGAAGTGAAGTTGCAGTGGTGTTATTTGTAAACTTAACATTGAAAAGGCATATGACCATGTCAATTAGACTTTTTAGTTGTCTTAGAAAAGATGGGATTTGACCCAAAATGAATTAGATGGATCAATTGGTGCATATCCATAGCGAAATTTCAATGCTTGTTATTGGACCCCTTCTGTTTCTTTTCAGAGCTCTAAGGAGTTAAGACAAGGAGACCCTCTTTCATAGTATCTATTTGTGTTGGCCATGGAAACTTTTGAGTCGTCTTTTGGAGAGAGCCAAGGAGAGTGGTTATTTGTCGGGATTTAGGGTGAAGGGAAAGAACAAAGACGGTGTGGGGGTGTCTTATCTTTTGTTTGTATTAATAAGGATTCTCAAGATCGGATGGTTCGCTAACGTTAACTAGTTATGTGGTTTGAAGCAATTTTAGGGCTGAAAATAAACTTGGAAAAGAGTGGATTAATCCCAATTGGAAGGGGGGCGGGGGAGTTGGTGATAGAGTTGAATTACAAAGTGGAAGAGAGGTTTCACAAAAGATTGTTGATGTGGAAGAGATAATATATCTCTAAAGGGAGAAGACTCATATGTTCTGAAGCACATTATGCATGTCTATTTACTCTATGTCTGTATTTTTCATTCCTAGAAAGGTAAGGTTAAGACTAGAATCACTAGATAAGCTACATATCGTAAGATGGCATATTGTGTACATGGACAGGAGCAAGGGGGCCTTAGGCCTTAGAAGTCTGTCGCCTCTTAATCAGGCACTTTTGGGTAAGTGGAGTTGGAGATTCGCGTCTCAAGGGAAAGCTTTTTGGAAACAAGTCATATAAGGAAAGTATGGGAAGGAAGAAGGGGGATGGAAGTCTTGTGTAGTGGGACAAGGGAATGAGGTCGAAGTTAGGAAAGCCATTAGGCGGAACCTCCTTCATAGTAAGGTTGTTTTTTAAGTAGGTAATAGTAGAAGGGTTAGGTTTTGGGAGGACATTAGATGTGAGGAGGTACCCTTAAGGGTGTCATTTCCTCCCTTGTATGCTTTAACTTTTCTAAAAAACACTTGAGTGGTAGATATATAGAACGAGACCAGGACGAGAGGTTATTGGAATCTATGTTTCTCTAGACACTTAAATGATTGAAAGTTGGGAGTTGGGAGTTGGGAGCTTGCAAGACAAGTTAATGAAGAGGATTTTGATCAAATGATTTGGAAGGAGCCAAATAAGGGTGTTTTTTTAGTGAAATCCCTATACTCTCTCCTAGAGTTGGGGATATCAATCCCCTTCCCTCTAGGCGTTGTTTGGAATTCTTAGGTCCCTACTAAAATGAGCTTTTTTGCTAAGGAAGCCAATTGGGAAAATTTTAACATTAGTTTAGCTTCAAACACGATGATGGTTGTTGGTGAATATACCCTTGTTCTTCATTACACCATATCAAGGGTTCTATGACAATTGTTATTATCCTTGTTCAGTGTAGTTTGGGTGCTTCCTTCCATAGTAAGAGAAACTCTTAAGTTGATATGACCCTTCTTCATTTCCTTGTATTTTTATTTATTAAAATAAGAACACTAGAAGTCAAGGAAAAAAAATAGGTGGGAAAAAAATGCCAAAATAAGAGATACATCAATAGTGTGCATGTAAATTCTGACCTCATTGTCATTTTCATCTATAGTAAGAAGGATAGCTTGCTCGAATTCCCTGTATACTTCCCATATTTTACTTCCTTCAGCAACATGCAGACCAGCTGCTGTAAGTGCACGCTCAAACAGGTTTCTTGCCTTCAAAATCCCTCCAGATGAACATTCGCGAACTGCTGGATCATGTTCTTGAACAAAATTTAAGTAGTCGCACCAAAGAGGGACAGACTGCATAAAGAAACAGCAAATCAATTGTCTTATTTCTCAAAGCAATACCTAAATCAATGTCTGAGTTCTGAGCTCCATATTCCTTTAACACTAGACCTTTCAGGAAATCACACAGAAGTATGATAATCTGAAAGTTTTCATTCTGATTTTTACAAGGCAATAAATGTAAAGAGAAATCCTCCCCATTAAGTTCGAAATCCAAAATACACTCTCAAACCCCAAATTATAGGGAATTTTTCATCTCGCAGAATGGCTTGTAACCAGTTTACTAAGACCCCACATGATCGCATTGCACTTCAAATATCCATGGTAACCAAACAAGAGGCTTTCATTTTACTCAATAGCTTTAGAGACGGTAGAGTGTTTTGTGTTAAACACTAGGGTTACAATAAACACTTCATTCTCTAACTGATGTGTAATAATTATTCAAAAAAAAAATTTATAATTTCATATATTAAGAAGCAAAAGCCAACCAGGTAATCGAAGACTCCTTTCTCATAGAGCTTCTCAATTTCAAGAAAAGCCTCAGGCCTGCAAAATCACAGCAAAGGCATTAGGTTTAAAGACTGACATGTCCACTTCAACTAAAACTGCACAAATTCGCATTTGCATTTGCTTTCTTATAATCCTCCATTTTCCCAGCAACCAAACAGAAACATAAAATACAAGTACCGAGCCGTTCGCTCATCTCGAGCCCATTCCTGCCACATGAGAGGGGTCAATGGATGGAGCGCGCTCATGGCCTCTCTGGCTTCTCTAAGCTTCTCGATTTCGCCCAATTTGCGAAGGCACTTTATGTACTGTCGATGAAAGAAATGGAAAAGGCAATCATCAGCGAAGAAAACGCAATGAAAAGAGAGAAGAAATGATGGTGAGGAGAGTACTTCGACATGAGCGTCGTATTTGGAGGGGTCGCTGGAGACTTCGGATTCTAGGGTTTGGAGTCGGAGAAGCTCTTCGGCTTCTCCGACGTCGGAGTCGGAATCGGAGTCAGAGGAGCTAGGGTTTTGAGCAGCGGAGATGAGAGCTTCGTTCTCCGGAGAGCCCATTTCCGAGTCAGAAGCTTCCGCCATTGTAGCCCAGTTTAGCTTCTGTCTCTCTTCTCGTCCATATAGAAGCTTCAAGCTTGATGGGCCTGGGCCTGGGCATAGTCACAGTCCACCCTGAATTTTGGTGGTGGACCCCAGCTGACTTGTATATGGGCTGGGCCTGGACTTGGATATGGACTAAGCTCTGCATGGGTTTGACTTGTATTGAAAATAATGTTGACCAGCTAACTGGGGCATGTAATTGGGCCGAGTTACTTTTCATATGTAATCAAGTCCATGGAGAAAATTCTATACAGTAGTTTTGCAAATGATATTTTTGCAATAATGATTTATTATTTAATTTATTTTGTGAAAAAAATAAAAAGTAATTATTAAGGTGTCATTTGAATGCATTTATTGTTTTCTATTCTTAAAACGCTTTAAAAATGATTTCTTAAAACAACTAAAATACAATATTAATGTCATCGTCATCCATCACCCGTCACCTATTACCTGTCACCCTATTAATAGTTAATAAAAATAAAATAATAAAATGATATTTAATTGAATACTTAATATTATTAAACTATACTTAGAGTTAAATTAAATTAAGTTATATTTAAATTTAAGTTTAAAAAAATAAACAAAAACAAACATCACCTTACCCAAAAATTAATTTTTTTAAAATAATATAAATTAATTCCATTTTGTTATATAAAAGATATTGTGTTTTATATAAAAGTCTATTTTTAAAAACAAAAAACATTCACTTCTTTTTAAAGAAAATATAAATTCAATCAAACATTTAAGAGTTCGAAAAGCGCTTCTATCTCAAAATACTTTTTGACAAAAAAATATATATATCGATTTTTGACAAAATTTAAGAAAGATTTTTAATAGATTGAAAAATCACTTATTGTGACGGGTAATTCTTTTAAAATATATATATCCAAATAAAACACTTATACTTCAAGCATTTCGAAAAGAAATACCGTAAAAAATATTCTAAATATTTTTCAAAAACACCTTTTTGAACTAAAAGTAATTTTTAAAAGCGTTATCAAAATAAAGTCGGAGAGAATCTTATGGAGATGACTCTAAATAATGTAGAGAGCCACTTTGATCCAACTTTAATTTAATTGGAAAATAAATGACTGAATCTGAACAAGATGCATAAGAATGGGATACGTCATAGATTAAGACATGAAATGAGATTTGGAGAAGATAGCATCCACCTTTCGGCTCTGAAATTGGGGCATCACATATCTGTAAAACGCGTTATTGCGTCACCTTATTTAAAGCACTCTGCTTCAGCCTTTAATACTTTAGAAAACAACTTCTTTTTTCCTTTTTCTTTTATTTATTTATTTATTTATTTTAGAATTAAATTATGCACTTTGTGCTTTGCATACTCCTTTACAGTCTTACATAAAAAAAATTAAAAATAAAATAAAAATAAAAGGACAAAATTTAGTCAAATGCTTGACTTTATTCATGTGATATGTCTCAGATAGTGCTTAATAATTTAATGCATGTGTTAAGTAGTAGAAGAAGCAGGGTAGTAATTTTGAATTTTTATAATTTTTAATTATGAAAAATATGTTTATTACATTGTGACCAAGGAAAAATAAGACCTGTTTGATTAATTTTGGAAAAAAAAACTTAAAAAGAGTTTGATTTAAGTAATTATTTCATATTTAATAAAAAATTTCTAATACCAATGTTTTTTTACACTTTAGTTTTCACTTCAATTTTCAATCAAAAGGCAAATATTAGAAAGTTATCTTAAAAGGATTTTAGATATATTATTTTCAAACCGAGTTAAATACACTTTCTGTACTACCAGAAAATGAATAAATAACTTACTAAATTAAAAGGTGAAACATATGTTATCGACGTTTAAAATTGTCACACTTCGTGGTTGCATGAGAAAGTCATAATTTGTATGTAAAAGTCATGAACAATCTTAAAAAAAATGATAATTGTGATTGTCATGTTTAAAAAATATTTGAAAATTTTCAATTCAAATGTGATTTCCACCAAGATCTCTTTTATAATTTTATAATGGTTTAGAACCACCGGTAGTTGAAAGTTTAGGAAGTAAAATATTGAATTTTGAATACGAAATTTCGGGTATTACTTATAGCATATGAGAAACTATTTCAAACTAGCTTATAAGTTATAACCTATTGGAATAATTTATTTTCTCAACTTTTGATGATGAAAATTGAGTCATTTAATTTGGGGCTGTAAAGGGAGAATCTTGGAATGAAATTTATAGAAGAAAATAACAAAGTGATTTGGAAAGTACCAGCATTGGTTGAGGCATGAAGGATGGTTGGTTGGTTGGTTCAATAGTGTGATGAATTAATAAGATGTGATGATTGCTGCACTTGGCCTTTGATGATTGCTACCTATTTGGCCAACATTCTGCCTAACTAGATGAGGTATGGATTTGTTCATTTGAGCTCAACTCCAATTTAGAAAAATGAGTTTAATCTCGGATCGATTATTTATTAATTCAGGTTGAGGTCAAGTTAATTATCGAACCAACCTAACCCACCAAGTTGTAGCCGAAGTACAAACAGATACAACAAGTGAAGTATAAAACAATGAAATCAAATTATATGCATGATATATTGTGATTAATTTCGCTTTTCAGTGGATGCTAATTCGATTTTATGTGGGCCCTATTTAAAAATAAATTGTCGATATTCTAAAGCAAATTCTATGGTGTCATTATACATCCAAAAACTATTTTCCCACATGCAATAAATTTGCAATGGGTTCATAAAAGGTCTTTTGATTTGAAGGATCACTAACTAACGCACTTGGTAGGCTTTTGGGCACGTTAGGGTTCACATTTCCTTTCTAGTAGAAGCAGGAAAGGTTGGATTGAACATTTAGGTTGGTAATTACAATTAAAAAACATTAGGTGATGTAAGTTGGTTAATAGTGTCTCTATGATTGAAGATGTGAGTTATTGTGTGTTCAATATGCATGCTTTAAGGAACTATTTGGAAATGTTTCCAAAACAGTTACTAGAAGATGGTTTTTTAAAATAATTTGTAAAAATAATTTTTAATTTTTTTTAGGAAGAAAGTTTTACTAAAAAACTCATATATGAAAAATCATTTTTTTTTAACTTATTGTTGATGAAGTTATTGTATACTTACGCATGATGCAATAATTTTCAAAATATTCTTCATCTTATTGATCATTCCTCAAAATAATATATAAAAAATAATTGAAAGCACATGAGATTTGTTCTAAAAAACAATCCATTTGCAAAATAAGTTCTAGAAAAACTACTTTCTACCACGATTTGTCAAATATATTCTTTGAGTTAGAAAAAAAAACCGTTTTTTGCTCTTTAAGAATGGAAAAGTATTTTTAAAAACAATTATCAAGCAAATTCTAAAAGTTTTTTTGAGAATTTTTTTTTAGACTAAAAAACATATTTTTTAATTTTTTTTTTTTGACAGAAAAGAGTTTCTTATTTTGAAAAATAAGGTATATTTTGAAAACAGTTTTAATTATTTTCACTTATTTTTTAGGGATTATTTTAAAAAATAATTATACAAACATAAAAAATGATTAAAAATAAAACACTATATATAAATTTATTTTTAAGAAATACATCGAAAACAAACAAAAAATATATAAAAAACATTCTAAGTTTCAAAACAAACTTTTATTTTAAAAAACATCATAGAATTATTTAAAAATATATATATTTTTTCTTTTGAAAACATTCCCAAAAAACAGATCCTAAATTTCTTTATACCACTTTATCAATATTACAAAAATATATATATAAATATTACAAAAAAAGCTAGACAGATATAGCATGTACAACTTGCATTTCCCAATTAAATTGGGGATGGATTGAACGAGTCTCACCATGCAAGATTAGGCATGTGATGGTGAATACCATGTCTTAATCAGTTGGGTTTTGTGAGTATGGACACCTTAATTGATGTGGTCATTTTGCTTACTCTATTTTATGTCCTACAAGTAACCCTATGAGGACATATGCCATGTGTGTGGCTTGTCATTTTGTCCCTTTGTCTGCCCCACCACTCACTCACTCATCCCCACTCTTAGATGTTTGGCCACGTAAATTATCTATTATGAGCTTGTACTCCACAAAGAATTCTTATCATTTGCTTCCTCATTGATATCAACTTCAATCCTTGTTGCCAAAATTCACAGATCAAATTCAATCCCACGATTTGTAAAACATGTTCAAACCAAGAAAAACAAACAAATAGCTCGTATGATGGTTCAATTAATTGTCTTCACTAAAAATGATTGATGATTCGAACAGCTCAGATGGTAGAGATGAAGTTAATGCTAGATATGCATCCCCCGAGTGAGATTCTCCTCAGGGTTAAAATTAAAATTTAGGCACTCATATTTGGAAATTCAGCCATAACAAGCTTACCTGTTCACAAATGGACTTAAAGAAAAGGAGTGGTGAGTGGCTAAAAGCAGAAGTAGTAGTAAAAAAAGAGAAAGGAGGGAGGGCAGGGCAAAAAGAGAAAAAGAAGGACAGGGATGGGAGGTGAGAGGGTGGCACGCAAGACTAAGATGCCGCGGCATTGGGGTCAGAATCTTTCGCTTTGGCAACACCGACACGCGGACTCATGACTCATTACTCATCACCATCGCTTGATCCATCCTCTTTAATTCACTCGTACCTGCCACCAACCCCCTCCTATGCCCCAATCCCAATCCCAATCCCAATCCCAATTCCCACCTCTTGCATTTTTATATTTCATGCACATTTGATGTGTTGTGTGTTTATATTTATACCCCACCTTCTTCTTTAGTCTCTACTTCATTTCAAGGCCATAATGGTTTCTTTACTCAGGACAAGGTTGTCCCAATTCTCCCTTTTCTTTACTATCTTCTTCTTTTTCATTTCTTGCAGTTCTAGTACATTTGCTAGCAGTTCTGATGAAGAGGCTAATCTGAAGCTTCTTCAGTCTCAGTGTTTGGCGGTTCCTTCCTCGGCTTTCATCAGTTCACTCAAGTCCACCATTGATGTACTTCGAGAGACTATGTCAGTTGTGTCCCAGTTCACTAAAGTGTTCAATGATTTTCGGCTTTCTAATGCCATTTCAGATTGCCTTGAGTTGCTGGATTTTGCAGCTGATGATCTGAGTTGGTCCCTTTCTGCCATTCAGAATCCTAAAGGTATATACAAGTATGGTACTTTTTTTTCTGTCTTTCCCATGTTAGATTTCTAGTTCAACTAGCTAAAAAAGTTGATTGTAGGTAAAGATAATGGTACCGGCGATCTGGGGTCGGATTTGAAGACATGGTTGAGCTCTACTTTCACTAATCAGGACACATGCATAGAGGGATTTGTTGGTACAAATGGAATTGTCAAGACAGTGGTAGCAGAAAGCCTGAGCCAAGTAGCTTCATTAGTCCACAGCCTTCTTACTATGGTCCATGATCCAGCTCCCAAAGGCAAATCCAGTGGCGGTGGTGGCGGTGTGAAGCACGTGGGCAGCGGTGATTTTCCATCATGGGTTGGCAAACACAGCAGGAAGCTCCTTCAGGCCTCATCAGTGTCACCAGATGTTACAGTAGCTGCAGATGGAACTGGGAATTATACTACTGTGATGGATGCAGTCCAAGCAGCCCCTGATTACAGCCAGAACCACTATGTAATCTACATCAAGCAAGGCATTTATAGGGAGAATGTGGAGATCAAGAAGAAGAAATGGAACCTGATGATGATCGGAGATGGGATGGGCGCTACTGTCATTACTGGAAACCGGAGCTACATCGATGGCTGGACTACATATGCATCTGCAACCTTTGGTATGAGTTCATTGAGTTGTGTCTTAATTTTTGGCGTGCCATTTTCTTCCACCATGACCCGATGCTTTTGAATATAGAGAAATAGAAATTAATGCTTTGCATTCAAGTTTAGGATGCAAAAGACTAGGAAAAATCTCTGCCCAACTACCAACCAAGCTGGAGTCAACCTAAAAGTTTTAACTAATTTGGCATAATGAAATGCAGCTGTTAAGGGCAAAGGATTTATTGCAAGAGACATGACATTTGAGAACACGGCAGGACCAGAGAAGCACCAAGCGGTAGCATTGAGGTCCGATTCAGACCTTTCGGTCTACTACAGATGCAGCATGAGGGGATACCAGGACACACTGTATCCCCACACGAATCGTCAATTCTACAGAGAGTGTAGAATCAGTGGCACCGTCGATTTCATATTCGGTGATGCCACGGTGGTCTTCCAAAACTGCCAAATCCTGGTGAAGAAGGGCTTACCAAATCAAAAGAACACCATCACCGCCCAAGGCCGCAAAGACCCTGCTCAGCCCACAGGCTTCTCAATACAATTCTCCAACATATCAGCAGATTCTGATCTTCTGGCTTCAGTGAACTCCACACTCTCGTACCTTGGCAGGCCATGGAAGCAATATTCGCGTACCATCATCATGAAATCCTACATCAGTGATGCCATTAGGCCAGAAGGATGGCTAGAGTGGAATGGGGATTTTGCTCTGGATACACTCTACTATGGTGAATATATGAACTATGGACCCAGTGCAGGCCTAGGCAGCAGGGTCCAGTGGCCAGGTTTTCATCTGTTGAACAACTCCGCTCAGGCCGCCAACTTCACGGTGACCGAATTCATCGCCGGAAACCTGTGGCTGCCGTCGACCGGGGTGAAATATTCAGCAGGATTAGCAGTTTGAAGCAGTGAAAAGAGTATATATATATATATATAATGATACTATTGAGTTTGCAACTTCCAAGTCTCTAGTGTCTAGTAATTAATTGATTTCTCTTGCCATGTTACCATATATTTTTGGTAAATTTTAATGGTCCCAAGGGTCTTTGTCTCCTATAATCGGACCCCATCTCAACCACATTCAATGCTATCATGTGATTTGTTCTCTGAGATACATGCATTAATTTCTGTACTTATGAATAGAGTGATGGTAGAAATAGAGCAACTTGTGAAACATGTCTACTTGTTTTCAAATTTAACCCATGGTGCCTGCATTCATCTCTTTGTTAATAAATTCAACCTAGAATAACGCATAGCAACTTGGATGGGTTGGTGGGTTGGTCCAAACCAATCTGAACCCATTTCAACCTTTCCATGAGTTTACAACCGTAATATTAACTTAAATTACATCCTTTTTATTACGTTACTTATAATATCACCAAAACCATAAAACACAACACACCATCAAAATCATCATCTTCATCATCCAAGGAAACAGCGTCTTCACATCTCACTCTTGGTAGCCATAACATCCTCGCCACTGTTGGTTTCTTCCGCAATGTTAACAACCTTAGCCTGCTTCTTCCTGTCTTCTGCCAGCTTGGGGATTGTGATCCTCAACACCCCATTCTCAAGATGTGCCTTAATCCTATCCAAATCAGCATTTGCAGGCAACCTGAACTGCCTCCAGAACTTGCCCGTAGCGCGCTCGGAGCGGTGCCATTTCTCTCCTTCCGCCTCCCCCTCCGCGGTCCGCTCGCCACTGATTCTCAGCACTCGGTTCTCTTCGATCTCGATCTTGATGTCTTCCTTCTTCATGCCCGGCACGTCCAGAGTGATGATGTGGGCGGAGGTGGTCTCCTTCCAATCAGAGCGGGCAAGGGCGATAGTTTCGAGCCCTTTGGGGACGGTGATGGGGGAGTGTTCGAGAATTCTGAAGGGGTCGTCGAAGGGGAGGACCATGTCCCAGAGGTTTCTGGTGTAGGGCATGAGGCCCTCTGCTGGGATGGGGATCAGCACTGCAGCCATGGCCGCTAAAAACAAGGAGATTGGGATGATGCTGGGCTTAGCCATGGGGTCAGGAATGGAGAGGAAATCTAAAGAGATGGATGAATGGAATTAGGAAACTGATCTTGGGTAGTTGTAGAGGAGACTTTGAGGGTCGTATTGGATTGTTTTCTGATGAAGAAGATGGAAGGGTTTTTATAGGATTGGATGGTGTTTTCTGGAGTGTTCTTCTGCCTTCTTTCTCTGGATAGTTCCCTTTTCTACGTGGATTATAGAGGTTGCATGGGTCTAGAGGTGTGTGGTGGTTTCTAGATATTTCCTTTGGCAAAGTTAGGAAATAAATTAATAATAAATAATCATACGTTTACTATTTATGGTTTTAAAAATAGAATTTTTCTTTTTCTTAAAAAAATAAATTGAGAGTAGAAACTTCTAACACTCGTGTATTAAAATATTATATTTGGTTTTCAAAAATTTTGGGAGAGTACAAAAAAAAAAAGGAAATAAAGAAAAAAAATAAAAGAAAGAAAGAATAAATACTAAAAAAAAAAAAAGATTTTAAATTAATAAATTATATTTTATATTTCTTTCTACTTCTTTAACTTATTTTTTCTCTTTGATACAAATATCAAATAGTATGAAAATACATAATTTTTAATTAATTTTTATTATATTTAATTTTCTGTCATATTTTTCATAATAAATTAAACTTTTTACACCAAACATAACTTAAAAACTTTATTACTTTTTGCAATCTCTCAAATATTTAGGGTTTTTTTATAATTATTTTTTTAAAACAATTTAAAAAAAAATTTATTTTTATAGAACAAAAATCTATTTGAAAATTTAAAATATTTTTAACCTGATTTTAATATTTTTTTTAAAAAATAATTTTTATATCTAGTGTTTTATTTTTAATTATTCTATATGTTTGTATAATTATTTCTTAAAAGAACCCTCAAAAATCAAATAAAAATAATGAAAAACAATTAAAGTATATTTTTTGAAAATGCTTTATTTTCCATTCTTAAGAACTGAAAATAGAAAATAATTTTTTATTATCAAACATGTTTTTAATGTTTTTTATTATAGAGAACATAAGATCATACTTTTTGTATGTACTTTGTTTAATTGTGGGAAAATTGGTTAGATTAGATTTTTACCAAACTCAAAATAACAACCAACAAAGTGATGTTAAATACACTCATCTAATCTCTCTCATACCCACTAATTGTTATATATATATTTATGAAAGGATAGAAATACCTTCAAGCTCTTGTCTTCATAATCTTAATTCTACTTATTTCAACTAATTTATACTAAAAATCTATTTGTAAGAGATTTTGAGAAGGTTAAAACCACTTCCAAATATTTGAAAGTGTTTCCTAATGGAAATTAGGACCCATTTGGAAACATTTTTTAAAATAGATCTCAAAAAAAAAAAATTTTAAATAATTCTCAAAAACAAAATTTTATTTGAAAGCTCAAATATATATATATAATAGTTTTTCATGATATTTCTAATGCAAAAATTTAAGTATTTTTTGTATTTTCAAATTAATTATTACCCCAAGAGTACTTTAAGAAAAATAATTAAAAATATCTAAAATTTGTTATGAAAAACAAACTATTTTCATTACAAATTCTTAAAAAACTATTTTATTTTAAAAGTTTATCAAAATCATTTTTTGAGTTAGAAAATAATTTTTTATTCTTTAAAACAAAAAACCATCTTCAAAAACAATTTTCAAACAAGATTTAGATATTTGACAAACTTTTCAAAATCACTAGAGGAATCACTTGGAGATGCTTCTCCTAAAAATCACTTACTTTTTTATTTTTTAGCATATTATGGAAAAAAATATCCCAAAAAAATATTTATTTCTTTATTTATATATTAATAAATGATATCGTAAAAACCATGATTTTAAAAATTGGATTGGATCGGCCGTGGCCAGTCCAACCAATTCGATCATCGATCGGTCACGATTTCGGTCCGATGCTATCAATTGAACTAGAAATAGGTCAAACCAGAATCAAATCGGTGGAACCAACGGTCCGATCCGTTTTTTTTTTTTTTTTTTAAACCCTCTCCCGGCACCGCAGACCCTCAATGAATGAAAGGACCTAAAACAAGTAAAAGATAGATACCTCTGTGATTCGCCGAGAGAGAGGGAGAGGGAGAGGGAGAGGGAGAGGGAGGGGGGGCGGCGGGGGGAAGAGGTGGGTAACCTTATAATAATAACAATCCTATAATAATAATAATCCTTGTGTTGTGTGCCCAAAGATAATGATAAGAAGACAAAATTCATTTTGCCCAAAAAGAAAGATTAAAAAAAGACACAAGTACCATCTTTGTGAACTTCGTATAATAATGAAATTCAGATTTATTATTGCACCACTTCTTGATTCAAGTATTTTGTTTTTTTTTTTACTTGTTCCAAGCTTCTTCGTATAGTCATTCAAATGAAGATCAAGAAATAAATATGATTTAATAATAAAATAAATATTAAAATTTTAAATTTTAAATTAAATTATGATTTTAATTAAGATTTCTAATTTAAAACTAATTTTTTTATTTTTAAATAAAATTTTAATTTTTAAATAATATATAAATTATTATTTTTTTTATAATTATTTTAAATTTTAATAATTTATAAATTATATATTTATGACATCGGTTCCACCAATGAACCATAAATCGGTAACTTTTTCGATTCAATAACCAATCCGATTCAATGACCGATTCGAAAATGAAAACATAAATAAAAACACTTTAATAAAAAACATTTTCACCACCGTCAAATACCCTTAACAATACATGTAATAAAAGCACTCCTGACAAAAGCACTATAAATTAAAAACCATTTTAGCCCAATCACTCCCAAACACGCTCTTAAGTCTCTGACGCCATGCATGGCATTTCTATAGGGAGAGAGGAACCTATAAAGAGATCCAAACTCATTACCTCCCACAGATTAAAATTCTGACAATATATTAACCAATCAATTTGATCCACAAAGAATTCAATCTTTCAAGTAATGGTCCTTCCTAATGGCTAGCTCAAACAAGAACACTACTAACAACAACAAAGATGTAAGCTTCAAATATTAAAATATTTTCATATTAGGCAGTTCTGGTATCCATAACAAGAAAAAGGAAGAAAATAAAAAGTGAAATATCAATGAAGACAATATATAGTTTCATTAAGATATGGTTTTGAGACTATCAAGATAGAAAGGTGAGAAATATTTCAGCATAGTATGATTTGAGAATGTGAAATAGGAGGCAATTGAGAGGACATTGGGCTGTAAAGTCTTCAAGACAGTCAAAGTATGAGATAAGACGGCATTAACATACCAGTGGTATGGATTAGAAAAATCTCACATGATACTGAACTTTTGAGCTTGTAGAACTGGTAATAAGATTGGTTCATTTCACGACACCTAAGTCGCGAAAACAATGAATCAGATGTTGTAGAGCAATTCAGTTACTGAATTAAGTCTTTGAATTTGATGATGCAATCTAATGCCTGACCAAATTCGCTGTCTTCCAAAGCAAAGGTGAAGCGACAATAGCCAGGGATTCCAGTCCATGAAGCACTGTTGATACCTAAGCCAGTGGCCCTCAGAATGGCTTCCCTGATGTTTGAGTCATTGATCTTGATTTCATAGGCAGTGGTGGTTTCAGCGCTGCCTCCGTCTTTTGATGGATGCTTGAGCTTGATGACCTTGTTGAGGTAGGCAGATGGCTTTGCCACCATTGAAACACCAGCATGGGATTCAAGCACCTCCCAACCACAGCTCTCAAGTGTCTGTAGCAAAAATATCCCACAAAAAGAAATTAAATAAGAAAAAAACCAGGAGAAATTACTCATGACTCTAGCCTGCAAGCAAGCTACTTTAGGAGAGTTACAGGTAAGCTCACAGTATAGGGTGCAATGAAGTTGAACTAACAAGAATAACTAACAAGAATGACGAGCAACAAATATCTCAATGATTATATCCAGTCAAACAAGTATCTCAACGCCAGAGGGTTGTCTACTGTGGAATTCGAAGGTGTTGGATAAGAAGGAGAGTTTGTGGAAGAGCTTCTCAAGGAAGAATTGAGTGCTGCAAGTAGTATGTGAGAGGTGGTGCATTAGAGAGAGGACTTCTAATCGTGTGGTTTCCAAGAGAAGAAAGCCAGTGTTAGGTTTCTTAGCAATGAAGGAGTTTTCAAGTTCCATGAAGGATTTCTCTCCTGCAGATTTGCAGCCAAAACAAGGGCTATTCACATGGCCAAAAATTTAGGGGAACTCTTCAATCCTACATTGGTCACTCTCGTGTAATGTCATGCTGGGAAAAGCTTTTTTTTCTTTGGATATCAAGTAACACATGCTCCTGAGGTTGAGATAGAATCATTTTTCCAGTTGCTGGATATTTGATGTCTATGTAGGTGAAAAACTAATAGTAGATTTAAGAACATGTGGATGGAGGAGGGTGGTTTCTAGTCAGTGGGAAAGTCATTTGTTTCAAGATTCTCATTATGTACTTGCCAAGAAGCTTAAAGCATTAAAAGAAAGGAATAAGAGAAAATTAGAGAGTACAAAGTAATTGATTCTCAAATTGATGCAGACTCTGTCAAGCATGGTCTTTCTTCTATGGGTGGCAAAGAGTAATTCAATCTCTTTCTTTGACTTTGTTGATGATCTTGGCTATAAATGAGTAGTAGGTTGGGTGGTGGTTGGCTGGCCTTCCATTGGTTTCATGGTTTCTATGGGTTAAATCATAGGAAGAAGATGATAGATGGAAATCCTTCTATAGATATGATCATATAAATTCATACCTGCTTCAAATGCTTAGCTCTGCTGCATAAAATTCTTTTATGTTCTGCAACAGCATCCAGTAGGCCTCCTGCTTTCTGCTCTCGTAGACCTAGCAACTTCTTTACAGTATATTTAACAGTACTATGAGGTTTGCTTAATCCTGGAAAGCTATAAAATGCATCAATCAGAAGAGGCTGGTTTAAAACCAAAAATCCGCATGTAAGCCCTCCGGTAAGCATCTTCAAAGAGAGTCCTCCAAGCAGTGATACACAAAAAGACGGTTTAGAAGAGGAATACAGTCTCACCAAAATGCCTTCCAAATCCCAGCCACCACAACCCTCAAAGTCATATTCCAGTCCGGAAAATGAAGTGTCTAGCACAACTTTTGCCCCAAATTTAGCACAAATAGATAATATATTTTCCATCTCTCCATTGCTGTATACCAAGCCAGTAGGGTTGATTGTTGGACCAGAAATGTACAACCATGGGTTATTCACACTCTCAAATACCCCAGCAAGTGTCTTCTCAGACAGCTTAAACCCAAATTCAGAGTTGGTAGGGATATTCACAATGTTTGCTTTCAAAAATTTAGCAGAAGATACATGGTTCCCATTTGAGCCAGCTGGGAAGCACAAGGTACCACCTTCTTGGATGCAGCAAAGAACCAGCTTATTGAAAAGGGCTAGTGAGCAGTCCGCATATATAAATTCTGTTCCACTACTTGTTGGGAACCCGTAGTTGCTCTTAATAAATTGACTGATGCTGGTGGTGATATCAGTTTCTGACTCAGCCATGTTCTGTCTTGAAAAACTCTCGAAGATAGAAGCCTTGACTGAAGATGGAAATGGCAAGAAGCTTTTATCTACGTCCATGTGGATCACTGATGAGTTTTCTGTCTCGGTAATTGACAACTCAGCATTATCAAGGACAGAAAGGGCAGAACTAGCAAAGCCAATCATCTCAGCAGGTTTTTCATTTTCACATACCCTCTGAAGATCATTAGTAAAAGTCAATTCAGATATAAAATTTGTCCTCTTGAATAATAAAAAAGCGAGGTGCTTGCAGTGCTTGCGAGGGTAATGGCATGTAGCAATATTAGTCTTTTCAGGTTTCATGCTGCAAATCATGACCCAAACATGGGATGATCGTGATCAAATGTTGACCTGATTCTTTCCCAGGAAAATAAAATATCATGCTTGACCAGAAACGGAAAATAGATATAGGATGCTAAAAATGACTTGAGAAAGAGATACTTTTGTTGCCTTCTCTAATATAATATCGTTGACAGAGAACTGGCTTTCTTTCTTGGTCATGATATTGACCACAAGCCACATTGTCAAATGGAAGGGTTGATTTATCAAATATGTGAAGTTTCTAAAACAATCAGATATTCAAATGCATATTAAATGCAAATAACTTCAAAAATAAAAGAAAGAACAAACCTCTGCAGGTGGATGTCGATCAGCAAGCTGAAAAGCCAGAAGCTCGCGGAAAAGGCAACCATAATAATACTGACTAATGAGTGCAGTATTCCCTTCCAGTAATTCCACGGTTTTGGACAGTGCCTTAAAGATGGCCTCCTCTTCTGAAATGACAAAAGCTACTTCTAGATCTGAATAAACCTGCAAAGAGTATTTAGCTATCAATAATAAGGAAAAGGAAATAAATACAACAAACTAAGGTATCAACTTGTAAGACAATCTTGGGATCAATTTGTGACTCCTTGTTTGATTAAATGAAAAGAAAAATGGTCAGTACTTCTAACATTCTGACTCGGTATGTTTATAATACCAAAATGAATAAATACCTGATTTTTTACTAGGCCACATATAACTGCTGCATGGGAGGGCAGAGGAGTTCCTGACAGATATTTTAAGACTCCGTTGGAACTTGGAAGGCTGGATAACTCAAAGTGATCAGATATGTCTAAGAAAAGGCGAGATCCAATTTTTCCAGTAATATTTAAAAGGTGCTCAAAAGCTGAGCTAGTGACAGCCTCAAAATGAGCAATCCCAGTAACCACCACCTGTGGCTTCAACTTTTTGATGAGCTCTATCATTAAATCTGACTGGCGTGGGGCTTCAATCACTGTGAGTACATCCTCTGAAGGATTATCTGTTTCCGCACTCTACAATAAACAAATATTTGTAATCATTGTTTGCATAGGTAGCATAGACAGTCAGCAACTTATAACCAAGCATTGAGGTGATTTCTATTAAACTACCATTTGCTTCAGAAGTTTGAGTTAATAGGGAATGGACTGATATTGTATCTCAAACTAACACTCTAGCTTGTTACAGATCCAATCAACAGGCGGAGAGGCAGACAACCAATCATAAACAAATAAATGGGGTACTAAATAGATTGAGAGAGTTTGTGTCTCCCTTGGCTGATTTTGGCCTTTGGCACCTTGCATACACTCTGTATACTTTTACGCTCCTTTTTGTTAGGCACTGTTAATTCAATTGATCTTAACCTATCAAAAAATAGATAGAGAAAATCCAACTCAAAGCACCTAGGAACTTGACTCTATACCATATTAAACTACAGTATGCGCCAAAAGCTTAGGCTGTTAGGGAATGTTCCAACAATGCATATCAAACTAATATCCTCCACACACAATGGGTTACAACAACAACTGGCCAAATTAACAGACTAAGAAGGCTCAACTCAAGATCTTTAGAAACTTGGCTCTAGCACCATGTTAAGCTACTTGCCACCTCAAAATTTTAAGTTGTTGAGGAATGAGCCAAATAATATATTAAGCTAACAGTTTTGATTCCCCATAGACATTGCATGTTCCACTAGTTTTCTTTAGCATTTAAGGGCACAGATTTCTTCCTCCATTAATTAATTAGGGAATGAGAAAAGGCATCTTAAAGAAAGTATCTTGAAGAAAGTTAGAGCCATTACCAAAATAATCATCCTATAAATAATGTTAAATGAACACATTCCAATTACTAGAACACATACTAAAAAACATATCAGGACAACACATGGATGGAATTGTTAAAAGATGAGAAAAGTACAAACTTACATGATTAATGGTTACTAATTAGTTCATGTCCTTAACTAATGTTTTTTGGTAATGAGGGAAAGACAAAAAATACAAACTAGAAATGCAATAAAAATGAATGAAAATTCACTGTTTATCAAGACAATATGAGACGGCTTTTAACTGATCCACACTAAACAAAATTGCATGTTTATTCAAGATTTTATTGCCTTGGACATGATTTTGAGAAGTAGAAGATGACCATGATGACCATATGTTGATATTTTTTAAATAAATGCTTCCTGTCATATATAATTAACCAAGGACCATTAAGCTGTCCCCTTATATCGGGGACATCAAAGGCATGCAGCTGACCATTAGAGATCCTGGAATCACACGTGAAGATTAGACCATCTGGAGGGATATTTGAAAACTACACAACATCCATTCCTCTTCTCTCTCTTCTAAAACTGAGACATCTTGTTGCCTAATTAATTTCTATTCATAGAAATGACGCACCAGTTTACTACAGAAATTTAAGGAATCTTACCATTAACAAAAACTTTCCACCTCTAGAGAAGATGTACTCCATAGGAAGCTTACATATATGTGAATGTGCAATCAATTTAGTAAAAAAATTAAAATCATGGTGAAGCTTGGACATATAAAAATACAAAGTATAAGAGTATAACAAATTAGGGCATACCTCAATTTTCAAGGATGTTAACCACTGTCTTGGAAGATGTCGTGTCAGATTTTCATCAACAATTGCAAGACGGGGTGAGAATAATCGAAGAGCATTCTCAATTGCCACAGCCCTTGAAGGAAATATGACAACATTCTTGCGCAAGAATTGAGAAAAACAAGTCAGAAATGAAACTTGCTCAACACAGTATGAAAAAAAAATTCAATACTAACAGATAATGAAGATTTTTAGAACTCCCTAAACAATGAAATTGTACATTTAAAGTGGACTATTCTACAAACTAGGGCAGCCGATTCCTGCTCTTCTGCACTTCAAAATATGTTTTGTCTAAGTGATAAATGTGGAATTGATACATATCTGAACTCCAATATACTTTACAAAATTCTTAAGCCATCTAATTGTTCAGAATTGAAATTCTGAACACCTAGAATAAACAAGCAGTTAAATAAGCACTTGCTGGCTCTGCCCAACTGATGGAAAACTATGTGAGTTTGTTTCTTAGCATAGCTTCTCTAGCATTCACGAGCCAATACACATCAAGCACATTCATAAGATTCCACAGCAATAATGCAATAGAAAAGTGATACCATTTTACATGAGCAAAGAGTATCAACGTACACATCAAAATATCACTAAATAATATCTTAGACTATGCACTATAAACTGAATTTCTTTTTGATAGGATATAGGCTGAATTTCTCAGACCATGCCCACACTAACCACACACATATAACCTGTTAAGACATAGAACAAATGGATATTATATTCAACCTTCAATTACAAGTTTTACTCACATAAGATGGAACACTGAACCAAATATCATATAGCACAATTAAGGGAGAATATATTGGACAAAGCTAGAGCAAATGGACCTATGTATTATTGTTTTATAGAGGTCCACTACACCAAGTAGAAATGGTTCAATCAATTATGCTTGTTGAATAGTAGCTATTGAAGAGAGCAAAAAACAAACATATACAGCAGCATGGCTAAAGACAACAAATGATGAAGGCTTCTTACATCAGCATTGACTGGAACATGGTGATATGTTCTCATAAAGCCTGCAATGAGATTACGGAACCGTTTGCTACCAGCTGGGGGCTCATATGGGAAGAATGAATTCCCTTTCAAAACACTGGCAAGATAAGCTAGGAATGGAATCTTTTCATCAGCAACAGAATCATCTTCAAAGAATAAATCTAAGGAACTGCTGATCTCATGGAAGCCATTTTTGAGAAACTCAAAAATTGTTTTCACCTGTTAGTGTATTCCATTATTATCACTATACTTTCCTGCCCCATCAGTTGCAAAATATGTCCACAGGTAAATATGAAAATGAATTTCAAACCTGATTTGGTTGACGAAGTTGACAGCTGTAAACTGATAAAGCATGAGAAATGCGGCCACCAGCCTTCCCATAGGCCCATGCTGTTCGAGCACAAATGGGCTGATCTCCAGCAAGTCCCATGAAGAACTCAAAGCGGTGAGGACTATTCTTCTCGATTTCGACTAAAGCAGAAATATCTGTATCAGCAGCCTGTAATAAAATTTCATGAGGAAAGCATTTTTGGTGGAGATATAATCTTCACTAAAAGAAAGGTTTACTTGCCTGAATAACTTTGGTCTGCCAAAGCCTAGTAACACGGAAACCACGGCGCTCAAACAAGCGTTTACAAACACCTTGTCCTGGTCGACCTCCCATATTGAAGATCATGATGCCCATTGGTTTGATGACAGCTATTCCTTCCTCAACTGCTCTAGCAATTAGACCCAATCCAAACTGATCCTCGACAAAACCCTATAGAGAAAAAGATTGTGAAAAGAAAGAGAGAGAGAGAGAGAGAGAGAGAGGAAAAAGAAGAAGAAAAGGCAACAAACCCATTGTAATGGATAACAATTTTTCCCTTTGGAAAATCTTAACTTAAAGAAACATAGGTATATTGTCATCAGGAGCTAGAAAAAACACAAATAAGCTAGCATACAAATCCACTGCTATAAAATGGGTAGATCATTCAAATTCCATCAGAATCTAGACCAGAGTATTGCTGTTTTTCAATTGACAAACACCTGGGACCTAAGGTATATTGAAGCTGGAGTTCACTGAAGGTTTTACATTTTGTAGTGCACATGTTCATTATCTAAGGAACCTTACAAATACATGACAACATCAAGTAAAAACATATTAGATATTTAGAATTGTGGGACTAAAATTCTAGCATGAGAACAATTCTCTAACATACATCAATTAATTTCAAAATAGTTAAAATCTCTTCCATCCTATCAAAAAAAAAATCTCTTCCAACCTGAAGTGCACAATAATTACTCAGTGAATATAGAAATTCCTCGCTGGCATTTTCTGTAATCATCTTAGACATTGCATCAGGATTTGGGTTGAGAATCTGCAAAGAGAACAAACAGGGGAAACAACAAATAAGTCAAAAAGCTGATACCAAAAACATAAGAGCTGATGATGAGTGGTAGTTCAATATTTTATCAGAATTTGGCTTCCTAAGGGTATTGGGTTCAACCCTCTCTAAGACTATTTATTTTATAATCTGTTGTTAATTTGATACCTACTTTTGTCTGGCTTTCCGCTGGTGGCCTGACACTACATGTGATAGGAGGTATAAGCCTGGTATATATAGTTGGGCCATTTCCTAAGCGCAAGCCACACACATGAGGAAGAGCATTATCTTGATGTAGTGTTTTGATCCATTCCCTCAATTTAGGCCTTCAGGGCAAGTTTGTGATTTAACACTAGCTTTGCAATCAAATAATGTTATAGAATAGTTTATAGAACTTATCATGATATTTAAAAAAGAAGCAAAGGTAAAACTTTTGTCAATGAAATTATCATAACAAATGTAATAATTTGTGACAATACCTGTGGTATGCATCCAACAATCCTTTCAAGTTCTATACCACGATCTCTACAGTAAGCTAACAGATCAGATTCATGAAACTCCACCCTGTCCAGTAGAGTTTTATTTTCACCATCATAGATAGGTTGACCATTATCATCCAAAGCATTTAGATACAAGTTTATCCACGAAATCTTTACTGCTCTTGGATTAATATCAAGGCCATACACCTGAAAAAAGTTAGGGGACTGCTTAGACATTTCATAGATGTATAATAGCATCAGTCATGGTCCTTAACCAACTAGAAGGACCAGAGCAAACTTTAACCATCTAAGTATTCACCAATTTCCAAAAAGAGATGACATGCAATTAATTGACACACAGGACCACAAATGTTTTTAGTTCTAGATAGAAAGATGAATCATCAACAAGCACTGGTGAGAGCAGTCTCATCCTACCATAATGGGCTAAAGAAGAAAAACCTTTAAAGGTGACCATTTCTCAGCAATGGCAATAGATATCCATCCATTTCCACAACCAAGCTCCGCAACAGTCTTGTCCTTGAAGATAGAGTCAGGATGTCTGTTCAGACCTTCATAAAAAGTAAAGGACCAGTCTTCTGGGATAAAAATGCTAGGGATCACCATCATTGTCAATTTCTTCCTCCCGCAGTAGCCTGCAGCATGTAAAAGAGAAGTGTCAAAACAGTTAATTCAAATCGGACAACAAACAACCACATCAGTAATCCTTAATCATCAGATAAAACAGAAATAAAATAGTTAATATTTATGGTGCAGAGTGTTAAGCAAAGAAACCATGCTTATATGATAAATGTAGCAAGATCTACATATTGACACTGGCAGAGCCAGCATGTGATGTGCCCAGAGGGGGCAGATGCCCCCCCCTGAAAAACTAAATTTCCAAGAAAAAAAAGAAGAAAAAAAGGCTTAACATTAAGCCAAATTTAGATCTTGATATCACATTGCCCCCTGTCCTCATTTCTAGCTCCGTCAGTGCATATTGAGATGAACGAGCGAAAAAACTAAGAAAAATAAAAAATTGTAAAGTATGCATTTCAAAATCCAAGAATAAGTTGCATTAACAGATAGAATAAGGGGCTAGCAAGGCAGTGGATGGTTGAGATGGTTAGAACATTTCCAGTGATCCATGATGCTTCTGAAAAACTCAACAAATAAGAGCCTTAATCCCACACCTTAAATGAACTTCCAGAATCTTATCCTCCCTTGATGCCATCTCCACTATTTTCTTAACAATGCATTCATTAATATACAAAGCAGTGCAAGTCAAGGGTACTGCGACCAACTCATTGGTTCATAAGCTGACGGTGTTCAAAAGGTGAAGCACCATAAAAATGGATACAGGAGAAAAAAAAAATGGAGGAGCAACATTTGAGTTGCCAACAACAAATAATAGGAATAAGATGCCATTAATCATGATTATCATACTAAATTTGTAAATGGCTTAGAATTGTAGCACTGAATCAAAACTAGAAGTAAGCTAAATTCTCAAAATCTCAGACACTGTAGATTCTTGACTTTGACTAAGGCCCCATTTGGACACACCCTTAAAACATGGTATTGTTATTTTCAAAAGAGAACAAAAACAGGAACGGCAGAGAAAACACGCCAGGTGAGAAAAAACATGATAACAAGGGCAAAAAGGGAAAAAAATCAGGACCCAGCGAGGAAATAAACTTAACTTAAGAAAATAAAATACTTAAATAAATGAAACCCCACCTAACCAATGAAATATCTTGGAACCAAAGTAACAAGAAAACTCGGTACTTTCCCCAGGACTCCTAAAATGGAAACTGAGCAACATGGACATTACGCGCTAAAAATATTCACCGACGCAGAATAAAAAAGTTTCTTCCCCAAAACTAGAGCTTTTCAATTTCCTCATCTTCCAGTTTTGCCAAGATATTACACTCTTTAGGTAACAATTTCAATCGATAAACAAAAATAAACAATCCAAACCAAGTTCCCCTGTTTGGTCACCGAGAAACGGGAGGAAAAGAAAAGTCAAATCGCAATCTTACTATCTCCGCTGTTTGACTAACACAGGAAAAAAAAAATATCTCAGCTTTCTCGAGAACCAAATAAAAGTGAGAAGGAATTGAGAAAACGACCTTCGTACTGGTCCAAAAAGATGTCTTGGATCCGGAAATGGAACGTACTGAGGCATTGCTCGGAGGCCTCTCCGGAAGCGAACCGCTTCTGGAGATCGGACAAGAATACCCTCGCCGGAGCTCGGGTGGTCGGATCCTCGAGCTTCTCGAGGAGTGATCGGAATGCAGTGTAGGCGGAGTCTCCGGACTGCCTGCACTGATCCAAGAACCCGTCAACAGACCAAGCAGAATTCTCCATCGCTGAAATCAGATTTTCCGGAGAAAATTGAAGAGAAAGAGGCTACAGATATTTGCAGGGTAGAAGAGCGGCAGAGCACTCCCGAATTCTCTTATAAATTTATAATATTTGGTCGAGCGGGCCGCGGCGCTTTACAGCCCTGTGGGGGTAAAATTTTTAGCCACGTGGCGTTTTCTTGTTGAATTTTGTTTTTGGCCGGTGTTCTATTAATATCCCGAACATTTCGGCAAAAACAATTTTAGAACGTAAAATAAGGAATAGGAATGAGAAATCAATTTAATTCTTATCCGGTCACTAGTTGAATTAATTTTAGGACGAGAATAGAAATAAAAAAAATTATTATTATGTTAGTAAAATCTTATTTTCAGAGCTATTTTGGTTCCTTTCTTTTGTCAATATTATGATTTATTTTATTTCTATTCTTATTCTTATTTATTAAATATAGCGAAAGTGGCTTTTTTAAAAAGATTTTTTTGGTTATTTTATTAAAAATAATAACATTTTAAAATTAATTCAAGTTTCATACCATTATAACTAAAAGTTAATACTAAAGATGATCAAAAGTAATACTCAAACATGAAATAATAATTATTTTAAAATGAATGTTTTAAATTTATATATTATAAATTTGGATTCTTAATTTATGATTTTTTTTATATGAGTATAAAAACATACTTTTGCCTTTTCCTTAAGCTTAAAATATTTTCCTTAATGGACGAAGATTTTATTTTTCATAAAAAAAAAATGTATTAAAATATTTTCAAGATTAGAAGTACTTTTTGTCAAATTTTTTAATTTAAAATTATTATGAAAGGCACTCTTAATTTTAGAAAAAAAAATTAATCTAAAAAGTGTTTTTTTAAGAAAAATAAGTTTCACTCAAAAAAGTCTTAAAGTCAAACCCAAATAAGTTTTAGAGTCCGTTTGATAATGATTTTAAAAAATGATTTTAATGGATAAAGTGTTTTTAAAGAAAAAAATTAAGTGTTTGATAAAATTTTAGAAACACTTTTAAAAATATAAAAAATCACTTGCTGAAAAATCATTTATAATATTTTCTAAAAAAATATTTGATTAATAATTATTTTAAAATCACTTTCACTGAAAACATTTCAAATAAAAATAATTTGAAACGCACCCTTAATTACAATGAAAGGATGATAACTTCTATCATCATAATCATATAATAGTTTTAAAGTAACAAAAAAGAAAAAATAATAAAAAAAAGTTTTAAAATTAATAAACTATTCGTATATATTATTTAATTTTTTTTTATCTCTGTATAAAGATTAAATAATTTAAAAATCTATAAATTTTTTAATAACTTTAATTATATTTTATTTTAGTAAATTAAATATGAAAAAATACATTTTTCTTAACAATTTTTTTTCTTTTTTTTAGTATTTTATGAGAATCAAACTTAAGTTAACAATGGATGGTAACATCTTTTAAATAATTTTTTTAAAATTATTATTATTATTATTTTTAAGTAAGAGGGGCATGATGAAAAGTTGGATTTGGATGGTGGGCTCACTATAGAAGATTCAAGAAAATAAAAAAAGAAAAGAAAAAGGGGAGAATGTGGGGACCAACTCACATTATCATCACACTAAATTTCTTAGGTTTGGGGCTTCTTGAATTCTTGTTGGGATCTTGTTTGCCATATGGAGGACATGGAGCATTTTACAAGTTCCATTTTCACCCTTCCCCCTTTGGTTTCTTCCTAGGACTTTTTAAAAAAAAATAATAATAATAACAGAAATAGTTTTAAAAGTAGTCTTAAAAAAAAACCAACTAAGAGGATCTAGAAGGTAGAAAGTAATAAAATAGAAATACAAGGAAATGATAGTGATATTTCTTTTTATTATTATTATTATTATCTTTTTCTATGGTACTAAAAAAAGGTATCATATTCCTACAATATTTGAAATAATATTTAAAAATAATTTTGTTATGTCATCAATTTATTGTTGGAAAATATATTTTAACATTTTTTTTAAAGGCAGGATAATTTTGATATGTTTAAAATTTTAATTAAAAAAATCTATTTCTTTTATTGTATTTATCTACTTTGAAATTGCTTTATTTATCAAGAAGAGCCATAAGATAAACAAGAAACTTCATGACAAATGGCATGTTTAATAGTTTTCTACTCTTTAGAATAATAAAACATGTTTGACAAATAGAAACTGTTTTCTATTTTTATTCTTAAAAACAAAAAACAAAAAAAATTGTTTTCAAATAATATATTTTAGTTGTTTTCTATTATTTTCACTTGTTTTTAAGGGCTGTTTTAAAAAATAATTATATTAACATATAGAATAATTAAAAACAAAGCACTAAATATAAAAATTATTTTTAAAACATATTTAAAAATATTAAAAATGGTTTAAAACTATTTCAAGTTTCCAAACAGATTTTTATTCTACAATATATCAAAGAATAAATTTAAAAAATTGATCTTAAAAATTAATTTTTAGAACAGTTATCAAACAAGACAAGTAAGTTTTGTTTTGTCCTTTTGTTTGTTTTTTTTTTTTTCCTTTTTTTGGGGGGAATTGAGATGAAGGTGCCAAAGGGGTTGTCCATCAGTTGAAGTGTATATTATATGTTAGTTGAAAGTAGAAATTGAAAACCATTTTCTTATATTTTATTTCACTAAAGAAAATATAAAAGAAAGAAAAATATAATTAAAATTAATAAAAAATTTATATAAATTTAAATTATTTAACATTTGCATAGAAGATGAAAAATTAATAAAATGAGTTTAAAATAATGTAAAACAAAATTTATTAACTTTAGATTTTTTTTTAATTATTTTCACTTTTTTTCCTTCTACATTTTCTTTCTTTATTTTCTTTTCCTCGAATTTTCCAAGAATCAAATATAACCTAAAAATCTTGAAAAAAAATGGAAAAAATACAATTGTTTTTAAATTTGAGATATACCTATTTATATCTTTTTAGATGTTGAAGTTCATCCATTTGTTCACTTGTTTAAACTTTTATATATTAAACTCTTGTAATTCACCATATATTTTTACACCAAACTATCAATATTAGTAAAAGCCCATTAAAAGGAAATTTAAAAAATTAAGGTAATGATTGTGATAATACAAACCCTTTATGAGGGAAAGGAAAAAAAAAAGATAAAGAGAATGATTTATCATAATTATTTTAAAAAAATAAAATAAATAAAAACAAAAACTATAGACTTGGGTTATGATTGCTACTCATGCTATTCAACTTGGAAGACATCTCATGACATATTTCACTTTAGGGAAGGATGTGGAGTCCCTTCCATGGTTGAAAGGGTGAGGTCCCCTGTTTCCATGGAAGGTAATGGACCCTAAAGAAAAAGCAGAACTAGTTTTAAAATCCTCTTCAACTTCAAAGTAAACAAAGTTAACAAAACAAGTACAAAGCACATGCACCAAGGGTCCAAGACTCAAATTGATGTGCCATTTTACACCCTCAAATGTCAACCTTTTCCTTTTGGGTCTTTTCATAGGATGGAATAGTGGGCATCTTATGAGGCATCTTTTCAATATCCTATCAAAAAGAAAATCTTAATCCCATATTTAAAAATATAAAAAAAATGATGGATATTAAATATTGTATGTAGATAAAGTCTAGATTTTTTGTTTATTATTTTTTATATATTCTATCATAGAAAGCAATAAGTATGATTGCTCCTCATGTTTCAACTTGGAAGACACCTCATGACATTTGACTTTATAGGGAGGGATGTAGAGTGAGTTCCTTGGTTGAAGGGGTGAGGGTAATGGAACCAAAAGATAAAGTGGCAAAATAGTATAAAAATCCTATTCATTTCAAAGTAAACAAAGGTTATTCAACAAGTACAAAGCGCATGCACAACACCCAATTGATGTGCAATTTTCCTATAGTATTGTTGACTTTGATTTTGTAGCAATATGACACCATCAAATACCAACTTTTTCTTTTGGGTCTTTTCATGATGTGGAAAATTTGCTATCGTATGAGGCACGACATCTAATGAGAAAATTTTCAATATTGTATCAAAAAAATTAAGTAAAAAAAAAAAAGTGTTTTGATGTACACTTTTAACAAATAAAAAAGTTATTATTTAAAAATAATTAAAATTTCATGAGCTCCCGATTTTGGAATTACTTTAACTTAAAAAGTACATAAAATCTTAATTATTTTTCAATAAAAATCAAAGTGGTCTTGCAAAATGGAGTCACATCAACAAGAATAAATGACGAAAATATGGAAAAGAAAACCAAATTAAAAATAAAAATAAAAATGAGAGACTTGACAAAAGAAATGGGAGCAAAATCTATAACAAAAAAGAATTGATTTATAAATGATCACATGAGGAAAAACATCTTTTGTATTTTATAAATGATTTTATTATTTTATATCTAGTTCTCATTTGTTGTGTAATCTCATAACAACCCACAGACTTAGTAGCATCATTAAAATTGTAATGATTTGCGTTAGTAGCATCAACCCACAGATAGTCCATAACAAAAAATGTGGGATATACTCTTATTTTATATATTCCACCGACCACCCACTTCCTTTTCAAGGATGTTGTTCAAGAAAAAGGCATACTTTCCATTAATAAACTTTATTGAATTGGGGAATATGCTATCAGATTCCAATGGGTGTCACATATTTTGATGAGACTGGTTGACTTGGGAGGGGATTGGCTGATTTTTCTAAGGGTGTTGAAGGCTTAGGCCTAAGGGCTCAAAACCCAATGGAGGGTTGTATGGTGGGCTTCTTCCAGATAGCCTTATCCCTATTCCCCATGGATAAACCCTTTTCCCTAGAAAATGGATAACTGATACTCGGCTAGAGTTTAAACACTCTGATTTCTTTGAGCCACCTCTTGGCCCTAAGAATTCATTCCGAAGTGATTTGATTAAGTTCTTAATTCAAATAAATAACTGTTTTCATTATAAATACTTTTTAAAAGAATCTTTTTATAAACTAAAAAAATGATTGATAATATTTATTTTCTTTACCTCAGGTATTTCTTGAACTAATAAATAGAGGAGAATTTTTTACATTTTCCTTTATATTTTTCTTTTCCTCAAACTTTTTGAACCAAAAATAATGATACTTGGGTGGCACTGGCACTCCATGCGATGCAAGTGACAATAAATGATTAACTAGGGTTCTTGACATCACATGAATCACGTATGAAACAAATGATAAGTATGGTTGAGTAAGAAGAGGAAGAGATATAAAGAATTTGCAAGTTAAAAGGAGACATGCAAGTGTAGTTCTATGAAAATAGAGGTAATGCATGCTTAGGTCTATTCTATAAGATCCTCCTCACCAATATACACTGTTAGATGCTAGGAGGTCAAGTCTATTATTAGCCCATCTCTTTGGCTTTAATAATTTTTGCTTTATTAATAGAGTTGCAACCATATGGTTTGCTCAATTCTTAAAGCAATTAAATTTTTAGTTGAGAGCTTAAAGCATCAAGTGCAGCTATAGCACTAGCAAGCTTAAAACACCAAATGTAGCACTGACAACACACCAAATTGACAATTCATAACTTCAGGCTCCTAGAGATTACACAGAATAAAATTACCAGGCCTCAAGTCCATGTCAAGAAAGCTTTTATTGAATACCCCACCCAGACAGAGAGGGAGTCGACTTCAAGGTCCAAATTTTGCTCCTTCCACCGAGCATTCGCCTATGTCATCATCATAGAAGAAACAATCAATTCCAAAGATAATATAAATTTTGTATGGAGCAGAGAAGAAAACTAAAAGAGAAGAGAAATTATGTTTTGTTTGTTTGCACCAGCTTAATTTGTCAGGTTCCCAATCAAGTCAAACCCAATAGAGCACGTTATAAAAGGTCAGTATGGCTTTCAGATGAAAAAAATTTCCACAAAATATCACAACTGCCCCCTCCATGCTCTATATTGCTTGCCTTGACAGAGGACCAAACAACCGACTCTGGTAAACCATGCTTCACAGGGAAATGGAGCCCTATTAAAGACCCCAAATCAAATTAAGAAACCAAAAAATTAAAAGAATATCAGTCCTTCAACGACTAATGATATGAAACCACTGATGGCATGATATCATGCACTTGCATCTTTTAATCTTCCTTGCAGTTTTTTGTGGCCTTCGGGTTGAATTCATTTCATTCAGATTAATAGAAGTAATCCAGGAGGTAAAGAACTCCATTATGTGCAGAACCTTTTTTTAATAGGTTAGGTGAGAAAGAAAAGTAAAAAAATTCTCACCCTCTGTATGGGAACTAAAAGGGGATTTAAGGGCTTTAAACAATCACGAAGTGTAGAGGGATGAGCAACTACCAATTTCCAAACCACTGGGCTAATTTGGCACTGAAACATGCCTCATAAGGTTGAGGTATTAACTGGGTTAACCACCCATAAACGGGTAAACAAACAAGATGCTCCAGAGTAGAACAGTGCATGAACCCCAATATTGGGGTCATGTGTGGAAAGGATGGTAAAACCATTGACTACTTAAGTTTAGTATCACTGAAGAAACGAAATTTATGATAAGTGAATGAGAGATAAAAGGGAAGAAGAGAAATCCTTGATAAAGGGAGAAACAAGTGAGGGGCTCTAACAACACTGCTTGCTAGATTTGGTCAACAGGTCTTAATTTTCAAAAGTTGGCATATTGACGCAAACATTAATATGAAAAATTATGTCAACATGTCACATGATGTATCAAGGTATATGTTATGCAGCAAGGTTAATGTTCAAGAGTTTCTCTTAATAAGGGATTGACTATTTTTTTTTTTCCCCGATAAATAAGAGTGGGCATGAAAAAGCACAACTAGCGCACAAGAGTACACAGGTCGTATACAATAAGGGATTGATCTATTTTAACCCACTGCATATCCTCACTGGTTTTTACATTAAATTTGCAATCTAACCATCTTCAATTACCTCCTCTTGTTCCTCCATTCTACATCTTATCTCTACAAGCAGTCATATTCTCCATTGACTCCTCAATTTGAGAATGCAATTCATCATTTGCACATTCCTTAAGAAATTCAATCTAAAGGATGCTTACTTTTTCTTTTTTCTTTTTTTTGATAGACAAAGGCATATTGAATTAATAAACGCCAAAAAAAAGGGAGCATACCCTATGTATACAGGCAATATACAAACAAAACCCAACCAGCCTGCAGAAAGGAGAAACAAGACCTACAATAGGGAGGAGGAGGCTAGTCTCCATTAAGGACACCCAAAAATTCAAAAATCTAAAGGATGCGTGCAGAATCAACAATCTAACATTGACCAATTAATCTTTCATGCTTTGTTTTTAACGATCACAAACTTAACGACTAAGCTAATTCAGTCCATATATGTGCCTCCTAAAGTTAAGACAATCAATAAAAAAGCACACTAACAACACATCACAAGATAAAAAGTACACAAAGCTTTGTCTCCTAATATCTGCATCATGTGTAGGAAGGAAGGCCATGTCATACACTGCATAAAACACTAATTTGACAAAACAAATGAAATGTACTAAAAGTATGTGAGCCAAAAGATGGGAAAAACATGTAAGAGGCTCTAATACTATTATGTGATTACTGGATTTGGTCAAAAGATCTTAATTTTTTTAATTCTGTTCAATTTTATGCTACAGTAGTTCTAGTCAACATCAGAGATGTTCTCTAGAAAAGAGAAGAATGCATCTATCCATGCTAAAAAGGTGAAGGGATTGAACAAGACTATTGTTTACCTTTTCACAATATAACACATGAACTATAGAAAACAAAATAAAGAAAAACATAGAACCTTTTTCTTTTCTTTGATATGCAACTACATGAAGAAATGAAGGTTTTCAAGCCTGTCCAGATGCAGGAACTTGGGTTTCTGGTACAATCTCCAACATAAACCTATTGAATTATGTTTCCATGTGTATGACAACAATGTCCACACCCACATAAAAGGACAAAATAAATAAATAAATAACATGAAAAAATGCTCAAAATTGCTTCAAAATGGTTATAAAAGTTGGTAAGTTTGAGGCAAATGGTAGTTTTATGATAAAAGGAAGATGTTCACAACATTTTTATTTTTCCTGCTATGATTTACTTATTCCGTCTTGGCCTACTCTAATTAGAATGAGGAAATGGGAAAGAAAAATGATAACAAGAGGTCTCCCTCATTACTGCATTTTATTCTAAAGGCTTTAAGCTTCATTATCATTCGAAATAGAAACACAAGATACAATTGAATTTTCTAATTAAAATTCATCTCCCACTCATCAATTGCAGCATGCACCAACCTTCTCAACTAGCATCATCACATCCCAAATATTTGGACATAATGGAATTCATTTGACTTTGTCCCCATTCTTCCCATTTCACACCCAAGGCTTTAACATTTACTTCTTTAAACACATGTTTCTATCATCGGAGTACCTGTGGAATTTTTACTAGTTTGATTGCCACCCCTCTGGTATATGTTTGATTGTTCTTAAGAGGAAAAAAGTACCCATTTCACATTGGAAGATGGCAGGTTTGCATTGAGGCAATGTATAGCACAAAAAGAATGTAACAAGCCTGTTTTCTCCTGGGAATGAGAGGTTAACCAGAACATATGACTTAATGATTAATTACAATCAGTCTCAGCGTGCTTGACAGACTTCTGTGTAGCTTATGCTAAACCATAATCCAAAACAAACAATTCATATATGATATAAAGCTTCAAATTTGATCATGCTAGACAACTGTAACCCATAGTTTCAATACATCCAGTGGAAACTGCATAATCATACCATTCAGATAGGAATTCAGAGAGAACATCCAACAAGAATCTTATATCCGCATTCTGCTCTAGGTAATCAATTGACCAAGGCTATGTTTGGTTCCTGAAAAATGCTAAGTAAAATATATATGCATGCTAGGAAAACGATTTTCTTATGTTTACAAAACGAAAAAAAGGATTAGTAAGGAACTCATTTTCCCAAAGAAAAGGTAGATAAAATTTCGCAAAAGTGCAGAATTCCTCCTTTCATGACAACCAAACAAGAGAATTTTATTCCTTGCCGTTTTCTTTCCTTATATTTTTCCGCCCCATCTTCTTTATCTCAAACTTTCCGGCAACCAAACATATCCCAAAGATAAAAACACAACCTTTATTGCCTATCATGGTAATCAGCCCCATTTCAATTCAAGGGAAAAAAAACCCTAGAAGCAGATTACAATTTGATCACATATTAAGAAATGAATGAAACCGTAAACCCTAAAGGCCCTATCAGAGAGGATTAGAAGATCAAAAACAATAAAAGACACAAATCAAATCGGAAATCATAAAGAGATGAAAAAGGAGCCCTAATCGGAGAGTAGACAGCGGACCTCAGTGAGATTGAGGAGAGGTGTGGGAGTTAGAATGGGAAGGAGCGTATAGCTTGTTGTAGGCGGCTTCGCCTACGAGGTAGATGCTGAAGGCGACGATGGCGATACCGAGGCCGGGAGTGGCGTGGCGGAGCTGCTTGTTGAGCATGGGGTGCTTCCTCCACTCGTCCCTCCTCCTGAAGAACTCTCCCGTTGGTCCCAGCGGCTTCCCCATCTTCTCTATCTCTTTCTCTCTCTACTGATTTTCTGATCTGATTTGCAGTTGAAAATCCTGTTTGGGCAGCCAGAAAATGAGCCCTTCCTATATCATATGTCAAAGCGGGCGAGTTCACTCGTTGAGTGACACAGGGTTTTCGAGTTGCCTTATTCAGTTTTTTTGGTTAATTTAAAAAATGATTAATTTCACCAAAAGTTTAAAAAATGCAAATGAAATTGACCATTTTTTAAAAACTCAAATATAAAAATTATTTTTTTATTAATTTATTTTCTTTTTTCTTTTTTTTTTGAAGTAAACATACGAAAATTTCATTAAACATCATAATGAAGACAAGAAATAATACATTGCGGGGATGTATAACCCCAAATGTGTAGACTAGTAAAAGAACCTGCACCCTTGGCTAAGCAATGGGCAGCAGAATTAGCTGATCTACGGGTTTAGTATTAAAAATTTTCAAAATATTTTCCATATTTTTAATTTTTTCTAGAAGGTTCTAAGGGTGCCTTAAAATACCTTGAATTTATTTTTAATAATCTATTTTCGAAGTAAGCTCTTAAAAAGTTATTTTCCATAAAAAAAAAATAATAATAAATTAAAACAAGTTATCTAAGAGGAAAAAATATATTTTATGTTGTAAATAACATAAATAATGAAACTATTTTTTAAAATAGATATGTTTATAAAAAAATTTTAAAAATAAATTAGGATATCCGACATAGATCAATGAGAAAGTTTTTTTAATTATATAAATATAAACTCATCTTAATCAAATAAATGTATTTTAAAGCCATCAAAGTTCATTTCCGTTTATATGAGACAATTTACGCGATTTGGATTGAGTCAATATAAATGGTATTGAAGTTAATTTTCAACCTTAATACAAATGATATTGTGTTTACATATGACTTTTCAGATAGAATAGAGGAGTAAATTATTGACACTATATAAGCATAAATTTTTCTTAATTAAATAGATGTATTTTAAAAGTGTGAGAGCTATTTTGAATTCAGAATGAACAATATCTATACGGTTGTAATACGTCTATATAAAATATACTTAAAATTAATTATCAAAATAATATTTTATCTTGTATTATCTATTTATAGTTTAAAAGTTACACATAAATTTCTTTCCTAACTTTTGATTGCAAAATTTCACAATAAATTATTTAGAAAATTAAGAAAAATATATTAATAAATATGTTAATAATATCCTTAGCATTGAAAGTTAAGGAAAATATATGGAGAAAAAACAAAGGGAAATGATAAGATAAGAAAAAAATCTAAGGGTACGTTTGATAATTGTTTTGAAGAATAGATTTTTTTTTTCATAACAAAAAACAAAAAAAAAACACATTTGGTAACAAAAAAATGTTTTAAAACAAAAAATGATATGTTTTTAGAAAACATTTTTTTACTATTTTTTTCGTTTGTTTTCTGGGAGTTCTTTTAAAAAATAATTGTACAAACATATAGAATGATTAAAAATAAATCATTAAATATATATATTTTTTTAAACATATTTAAAAATATTAAAAATAGGTTTAAAATATTTTAAGTTTTCAAACAACTTTTGTTCTATAAAATATTTAAAAAAAAAAATTTCAAAAACCTTTCTTAAAAAATATTTTTTAAAACTATTTTCGAAAATAATTATCGAATAGATAATAAAAATTTTCATTGTTTGGTCATGCATAGAGAAATTTAGAGAAATGTTTTTTTTTTTTCTAAATATGCACTTTCCATAATTGATTAATAAATAAAAGATGAAAAAAATAAAATATATACAAAATGATTTGAATAACAGTAGATAAATACCATAATACTCAAATTAAAATGCTTTGAAAGTTACATTTGAACTAATATTAGAAATATCATTAATCTACTCTCAAAATATTAAATATTTTAAGGTCTAATATGGAAAAAACTTTCTATTTATTACGTGCTTTGAAACTTGAAATTGAAACCAAAATCACATTTTTTTTTTTTTAGAAATTAATCGTTTTTATAATAAGTGATATTTTTTTAAAATTCTTTTATATATTTGAATTGAAAATTTTGATAAGAAAATATAAGAGAAAGAAAATATTAAAAAAAATAAAATTAAAAATTAGATTTAAAATCAAATAAATTATTTTTATTATTTAAAATTCATTTAATTTATTTACGTCTTTTATATAACGATAAAATAATTTTAAAATATATAAATATTTTATTTATATTAATTATATATATATAATAAAACCAAACCCGAGAAAATTCTCCTTTTAAGTTTTAAGTCAAATGATATGAAATTATGGGTTTAAATTTTCACATATGTTTTATGATCAATTTATTATCTTTTTCCTTGTTATTTATTTATTTATTTATTTATATTAGTTTCATTTCCAAAATAACATGTTAGAATACTGTAGAATTTGCCTAGAAACAATTTGGCATATCCAAAGAAGATTGAAAGCAGGCCAAAAGGCAGAGCCGCCATTTCTCAGCAACAGCAGAAGGAGAGAGAAACATGGGAGTCCTCAAGCTGGACATTGCCTCCTCCTACTCTTCTCCTTTGCTGTTGCCAACAATTTCCCAGATTCCTCACAAGCCTCTTGCTTTCCTTTCCACTTTCTCCCCTTCCAAACTCTCTCCTTTCCCAGGCAAGTCTCACTCATTCCCTCAATTTCACCTTCTGTTTGGTCTCTAAGAAAAGAAAGGGAAAAAACCCAGAAAAATTAATTAGATTTTTTTAGTACATCTAGAGCAGTAGTCTTGTCTCATCCATTCCTCAATTTCACTTTCTGTTTGGTCTCTGAGAAAACCCAGAAAAATTGAATAAGAACGAGAATTTTGACTACATCTTAAACAGTCAAGCCAAAAATAAATTTGCGAACTATGCAATCCCATTCCTTTCCCGCATTTTCTGATCTACCGAACAGTGCATAATTCTCCTTTTTATTTATTTATTTTTTATTTGGGTTGTTCAGGTTGTCAAATTGAAGTGAGGAAAAGGGGGAGAAGTGGATCATCAAAGATAAGTTGCTCTGCAAATGCTGGGCAACTAAACGAGGTTAGAGTTGGTAAATGTTTCATGTCATTGATTCAATTCAATATATAAAAATTCTGAATTTTTTTTTTGTTTGTTTTTTTTGTTATTATTGATTGGGTTTTATGCAGACTGATTTGGTTGTGAAAGAGAAGAGTGTCTCTGTGATTCTTCTGGCTGGAGGAAAGGGAAAGAGGATGGGTGTAAGTTTCTGTCTTTATATTTATATATAGTTGATATAATTTTGGCCAATGTTGCTTTCTTCAATGTTTAGGAGGGTGGGTTTTTTTTTTTTAACTTTCTTTTTTTCTTGATTATTATTTGAAACAATGATGAGTTGCTAATTTTCTCAAAAGCTTAAGCCATGTTTAGTTCATGGAAAATTTGTGGAAAAATGTGGAAGAAGAGGAAAAATAGAAGGAAAGAAAATGTGAAAGAAAATAAAAAATGGATTTGAAGTCAATAAATTAATTTTATATGCCACTTTCAATTTTAACTTCTTTATATAAAGATTAAATAATTTGAAAATAAATAAATTTATAACTAATTTTAATTTTATTTGATTTTTTGTTTCATATTTTTCATAGTATGAGAAAATCATTATCCTTAATTTTTTTTAAAAAAAAAACTCTCCATAGTACTTTCCTACAAACATAGTGAAGATTATAGGATTTGAGTTCATGATATATGTCAAGCTAGACAACACTGGTTGCAGATAAATCACACATTTATGAACACAGATAATTAGGCCGGTAAATAATGGGGGAAGGACTCGAACTTGAGACCTTAGGGCTCACAATGTATATCATACTCCATCAAATGACATTATAAGACTTTCACTGATTGATTCATTTAGGCTCAGTACAAATCAACTCTTACCATGAATCTGCCAGATTTTTTGTTATATTGTAGGCCACTGAGTTGTTCTAACCTTTGTCCTCATGCTTGCAATTGGTTCAACCTTAATTGTAAGTACATCTGAGAATCCTTTCTAATTTGTTGGTTTTTCTTAATAGGCAAGCATGCCAAAGCAGTACCTTCCTCTCCTAGGCCAACCAATTGCTTTGTATAGGTAATGGCTATAACTAAACTCGAGATGATACTATACCAAATGTTTGGGGTAGGCTTTGGACATTTTTAGATGACTTCTGGAAACCAAGGCTATGATTGGTTCTTGGAAAATTTGAGGGAAAGGAAATAAAGAGGAAAAGGCAAATGAAAGAAAAAGTGAAGGAAAATAAAAAAAATAGATTTAAAGTCAATAAATTATTTTTATATGCTACTTCAAACTCATTTAGCTTATTTTAATTCTTTTATATAAAGATTAAATAATTTGAAAATATATAAGTTTTTAACTAATTATAATTGTATTTAATCTTTTGTTGTATTTTTGTAGCAAAACCAAACATTAACAAACCATTTTCCTTAACATTTTTTTCATTCCTTAGCATTTTCTGAAAACCAAACATAGCTTGAGTTTCTCAATAGCAGGTTGCCATAGGAAGGGACAATAGGTGTTATGCTTTTACATTAATCAATGAAAATGATGAGATCTGATGCTTTGACATTCCCACTTGGAAAACACTCATAGGCCGGATAACAATGGAGTAGGCTCACTGTAGCAATGCGTTAAATTTGTTCCTTCACACCTTCCAGGTGAACATATAATGCATAATAGTACCTTAGCCCATGTGGGTGCATATGTGATAAGCTGGTTAGTATCATGCAGAACAGTCTGCTTGATGTAAAAGGTCTCACAGCTGGGGTTATTGAGTGTGGGCATGATGTCTCTAAGGTTAAAACAGATTTTACCTGGCTCATATCTCATTGCTTCTTGGTGAAGTGGGACTAAGTTTTGACCATCACATTTAGCACATTCCTGGTTTTTCTTTTCTTCTCTTTCTTCACTTATTGATATGGTATCTTGTGTTGTCTTAACATAACTATATCCTGGTTTGCTGCAGTTTCTACACTTTCTCACGCATGAGTGCAGTGAAGGAGATTGTTGTAGTTTGTGATCCCTCATACAAGGATATTTTTGAAGGTTTGCGGGTTTTCTTTTCATGTATTTGATATTAAGAGCTTGCATATGAAGTGACATCCTTTTGAACAAGTACTTGCATTTTAGCTGCACAAGTGTACTTGCTGGGTTTTATAAAAGTCTTTTTAAATGAACATGTTGGTTTTGTTCTTAGATGCCAAAGAGAATATCCATATAGACGTTAAATTCACATTGCCTGGAAAGGAGAGACAAGATTCCGTCTATAGTGGACTTCAGGTGCGTGAAAAATGTTTTAATCATGAAAGTCCTATAATTTTTTTTTTTTTTATTACCATGTTTGGTTCCAGGAAAGTTTAAGGGAAGGAAAATGGAAATGAAAAATGTAAGGTAAGGAAAAGGTAAGCAACATTTATATAATTTTTCTCTTGCTTGGGTATCTATGTAAAAGTTGAAGGAAAATTAAATTGTTGAGGAATGCATTTTCCCTAAACTTTCCTCAACTCTATCCAAGTAAAATAGGGAGGAAAATCTTTTAGTATTTTACTTTCTCTTTCCCTTTATATTTTTTTCTTCACTTTTTTCCATGATATCCAAACATAAGAAAATTATTTTCCGTATCATTTTTGTCCATTTTCTAGTACTTTTCAAGAACCAAATATAGCCAATAAGAAACAAACTTTATTGAGAAGAGATCAAAGAAACTACCAAAAACGAGTGCCCCCTAAGCAAAAGAAAACGAAGGCAACGAAACTACTATATAAAATATTTTGTCTCTTCTCAGAAAATGTTTTTGGTTAATTGTCTAATTGCTGATGCTTCAATAAGTATTTTGCTTGCATTTCTTGATGACACACATTATTAGGTTTTAAGAGTGTGAGATGGCCACACTATCTAGGTTCTGCTCTTAGGGTTCAAATTCATTGATATTCTCTAGGATAGGCTTAAATGGATTACAGGAGTGATTGCATACAGAAACAAAATAGCAAACTTATTCCTAAGGTGTCTACTCTTACATATTCTTTTTATGTGTGCTCACATTGGTGTCGTATGCCATATGCAACATGCCATAAATTTGTATCTGATGCAGTGATGCTTCTAGTGATATATTTGCTCAAAATAGAAGTATGACTTGTACTTGCTTTACCTTGAATAAAGTTTGTATGCATAAATTGACTCTCAGTTTTGGTTCTTATTTTTAGTTGATGTCTCAGAATTGTCAAAAACCATGGGCTATGTTTGTTTCCCAGAAAATTTGACGGAAAATTCTAGGGAAGGGAAATAAAGAGAAAAGGTAAAAGAAAAGAGAAAGTGAAGGAAAAAAAAAAAAGATTTAAAATCAATAAATTATTTTACTTCAAACTTATTCCAATTATTTTAACAACAGTATATAAAGATTAAATAATATGAAAATGCATGAGTTTTTAACTAATTTTAATTATATTTTATTTTCTTTCGTATTTTTTATGATAAAACCTACACTAGGAAAATTATTTTCCTTAATTTTCTTTCTTTAATACTTTCCTGGAACCCAACATAACCTAAGAGAATATACGTTGCCATCATCTATAATTTATATTGGTAGTAGGTGTAATAGACTTCCTCATCATACTTTCAAGTTTGTTTTCTTATTGTTGAATGCTACTTTTGTGTACAGGCAGTTGATTTGAACTCCGAACTTGTTTGCATCCACGATTCTGCAAGACCTTTGGTATCTACAGAAGATATAGAGCAGGTTTGGGCTGAGGAATGTTAATGTACAAATGAATCTAGTTCATAGGATTAAGTTGTTTCTTGGAGACAGCCATTGATAAAGCAAATTTTTCATACTTGATAATCATTACTGTGTGCTAGTGTGTTTCCCATTACCCTTTAGGTGTATTACTTAAATTATCCAGAATGCTTTGGATGTATAGTTTTCGGCTTTTAGACAGCTATACCTAGCCAGTTTTGAACTACATTCTTACTGTGATTTCCCAAGTTAAGGCTGATCAGGTATTTCTCTTTTTTGTTATTAGGTCCTTAAAGACGGACGGCTGAATGGAGCAGCGGTACTTGGTGTTCCTGTTAAAGCTACTATCAAAGAGGTAAGAATGCACTTGGAAAACATTACCAAAGGACAAGAAAATTAATCATATAAGCTCATTCTCAGCATTAACATAACTCTGATAATTTTTTGAAAATAAACTCATGGGTATGATTTATGATAGAGTTCTGGCTGATGAAAACTCAACAAACTGAAATTTGTTCAAATTTTTCTGTGCAGGCAAACAGTGAATCTTTTGTAGTAAGAACTCTGGACCGAAAAACACTTTGGGAAATGCAGACCCCACAGGTTTTCTGTTGAAGAGTTTAAAGAACTTGATGTTCAATAAAGCCTTTTTGCTGAAGTAGCTGCTATATTGATATTAATATCACTATATTACTACTAATTTTTGTGTAGGTCATCAAGCCTGAGCTGCTAAGAAAAGGTTTTGAGCTCGTAAATAGGTATCTAACCATTCACAATATGCTATTTTACGGGCTGTGATTGTTGTGCACAAGAATTGTTCAAGGAATGCTGAAAGAACAAAGAAAACTAAAACAAAAGGTTGAACAATAGCCTTAGCAACAACTAGGAACAATTCAAACTGTTGATTCGAATTGGAAATGATACAGAAAAATTCCCTTCTCCAATAAGTCCTGCAACCAAATAAGCTCAGCAGAGCAGGCCTCCAAACTTTCCTTTTCCCCTCAAAGACAAATCTGCCCTGCCAACTAGACAAAGAAACCTTCATAGACTAAGGCACCCATGGGATAACAAATGAGGATAAAAGTGAAGACTCACAAACTATGAGCTGTTCCATAATGGTTTAGTGAGTGATTTGCAGACTCCTCGCCAGGATCCTACCCTTCTGATGAATTGGTTGACAGCCAGAATCTTTTGTGACTCTACCAATATGTAGGAAACCTGATCACAGAGGGAGTCTTTATCCTCCCTACACTGAAAACAGCCAATTCAAAAAGATTGAACATAGAAGATTCCACCAACTCAAGCTCCAAATCATATAACCTTCTGTGAAACCTAAGATTCCAAGGCAAAGATTTCCATACCAAACATCAAACCAAAGATTTAATGCGAAAGCAATAACATAACATACAATAGACATTATACAACCAATTGAATTGCCCTTCTCATGGACTCCAGAATTACAGTGCTTTGTTGAAACCGGTGATGCAAACCCTGTTTAATAAGTTCAAATCTACATTTCCTGAAAAAACTCGTGGAATTTGCAACTTTGTGGAACTAGAAATCTACCCTGTTCACCATCCTCAACTGAATTACAAACTGTCGACCAGTTCTCTGGCCTGGAAGGCAATTCCTTGACTGGTTCCAGGGGAGGAAGGTCTTAAAATGTTCATTTCTTCAACTAGAAATGATTTTACCCTAGAGTTTTTATAGGAAACAATGGAAGCATGTGGACTTAATATTTACTAGTTGTCTAGTACTGAACCATTCTCATCACTGTGAAGTGCCACATGGTTCTATGCATGAAAATGAGACAAGGGAAGGCTGAGATGTCAAAAGTAGTGCATGAATAAGAGGAAGGCAATTGAGATGAAAGCCTATGATTCTAAAAAAGATGGCCCAATTGAGGAACAGGGTGACAAAGGATTCATATGACCTCCAAATAGTTGGAATAAGACTTTGATGAATTGAGTTTTTCTTTAGCTAGAATTTCTAATATAGGCCGACATTGCCATTTCTATTCATATGCATTTTATTCCAATGTCATTATTGTTTACTACTATGATTAAAAAAAACCCAAGTATAGGAAACAAATTTGAGTATTCATACTTTTTTCTACAGAGAATGCCTTGAGGTCACCGATGATGTGTCTATCGTGGAGCACCTTAAGCATCCTGTGTTCATCACCGAAGGATCCTACACTAACATCAAGGTAGCGGAACTCTCTACATTGATCGTATTCAAAGTCTATTACATGCATGATTCACCAAGCATTATTTGAATTACAAATCAATGTGCCCTAATTCTTTGATATGCAGGTCACTACTCCTGATGATTTGCTACTTGCTGAGCGGATATTGAATCTCGACTCTGGAGAGGAGTAAATTTTGTTCTTCGTTACCTTGTTCCATTTTGTAACTATAAACTCCAATGAGAATGTAGTCCATTTTTTTGAAAAGCTAAAGCACAATTATGAAGGATTCTAGCAGAGATGAATGAAGATTTTGACTGAATAATGTAATAAGTTATGTGGGGGGAAAAGCTGGATTCTGAACCGAACCGATTGTTTTCTATGGTTTCATAAGTGCTTCCCTACCACGGGAAGCAACAAGTTAGCTAAGCATACTAGGCATCTGGATTTAGAATCTGCTTTCAATGGCATCTTACTTTGGCTATGTTGAAATATCAATTTTTCAAGAAGCTTAAGTTTATAGGATTTGAACCCGATATTGTATGTCATGCACTTTAACACCTTCCTCACACGTGACCCAAAATCCACACGTGGAGACACGATCCCATAGGCAAACAACCACAATCAACCACTTTTGGGCTTACATGCAAGCTTAATTAATTAAGATAAATATTATGCAATGAGGTTCCAATGGATGACTTCACACCACACAAGGGTTTTGATACCATGTTTAATTACAATTTTCACACAAAGTTTAAACTTTAAAAAAAATTGATTGTCCAACATGGTGTCAAGACCTTGTTTTGACGAGAGATCATCTGTTCAAATTTCAATCCTTCATTTATTAAGCCTAAAAGAGGCTGATTGCAGATGTTTATCTGTAAGTCTACCCATACTTGCATATGGGATTGCACGTGAAGAAAGATGTTATTGTGGGCCCAAATCCTTTTGGACTTAGCAACTTAAGCAATGCTTATTAAGGTTTTTGATGCGCAAAACCCCCGTTCCGGTCGAGTTGAATCTTGAATCATAACACTCCATTTCTCCTCTTAGTAACAAAGCAAGAGTCTGAATTTGCTTAACATTGTATTCTTCCCTTCTTCCTGAATACAAACATGGGGATTAACATCTACATCTATGCTGTAGATGTCTATTTTTCTCTTCACGATTCAGCCATCAATGTGAAATCATGCTCTAATGATCAATGAGAAAGTAATAACACCAAAACTCGAGACAAAAATCTTCCTGATGTTGGCATACAGAGTTGGTTGTAGGCAGTTTACAAACCCTAATTCAACAAAATGAAAGAGCAATTGAATACCCAGTCTTGGAACAATGCCTAGAAATACATGAAAATCTAGCAGCGACCCATGTTGATCTGAGAAATGCTTGTAGAGTCTAGGATCTTTTAACCTTACCGTCTTTTCTGCGAGCCAAACAAGGTCAGAATAAAACTGGTCTTTTGTTTATTGAGGCCTCATTGATGGAGAAAGAACAGAAGAAAATATTCAAAGTTTTTTGCTGTCCCTCTTTTCCTTTATTGATCCCAGAAAAATTGGCTGGATCTAAAGAAATGCAGAAGGCCAAACACATTACATTTACATTAATTTTCTTTTTCCCCCATATTCCTGAAGAATGGCTAAACTGGAAAAATAAATACAGAAGAATAACTGAATTTTCTGGGTTATGTTTTGAATCTGCTGTCTGTCTTCCTTGATTTCCCACACTCACCAAAGCATGGGAATCGTCCTCGTCCAACTTTGGGTGATGGAAGAGGAGGCCGTTGTTTAATCTGGTTCAGATACACGAAAAAAAGGGTATGCTTCATCAAAGTGAAAGAAATTTTCTTAGATACAAGGACAGCGAAAATATACGAGCAGCCAGCCTACCTTTCCCCTTTTAGGAGGTTTGTCGTTATTCCAACAGAAAAAGCTGTTGCAACCTACACTTCCAGTCCCTGATTCATATCCCCTAGATACAAACACAATGAGCAAGCGCATTAAACAACAGATAGATCTCCATATACTCACACCTAAGCATACCAATGTTTCCATAGAACTCTACAGAAGAGTACACCAGGATATACTGTGTATAAACTTTTTAGAAGTAAATCTCATGTACACCTTCAGCTGGTAAATCAGCAGACTGCTAATAATGAAATCATGAACAATAAAATGAAAACGATTGTGACAGAACATGTTAATGGAATAAGCTGATGTTGGAACAACCTGAATACCATCTGTTGCAAGTATTTCAATCTCATTATTCTTAATTCAAATATAATGACAATAGTAAACATTCGAAAATTGCATGGTAAAAACCTAGTTCACATAAATATTTTTTTATGTGAAGCCCATGAACCTTGCAATATTTTCCTTGTAGAGGAAGTTCGCTCACTTTTTAGTCCGGGATTTTCAGGATTTTATATTGCATCTAATACAAATGCAACCAAATCTAGGGAAGCAGCTAACCTAGTCTATTTTCCAAGTTTCAAGCAATCATGTGGAAGAAATTTGAGGGTAAATAGAAATGATTATGTCATGAACAATCATCAATAAATAAATGTGGCAAAGACTTACATGCTTTCTTTGTTGAAATTGGCCACAAAGCTGCTATCATGAAGTGAGCTTGGAGATATGGGATAATGATCGACTCTTTTACCAACTGGGTCCTTCTGAAGGGCCCTTCTATCATTGATCTTCAAAACTTTGATTTCATGGTTTAGTTCATCTTCCCATTTCTGAGAGGGCACACCTACTGAATTCATGGATTCAACTTGATTTTGACGATAGCTACCATCTTGGGGAAGGATTTGATTCTTCTCAGGTTTCAACCGACTCATCGACCTAGGTGTGCCTTTCTCTGCAACCTGCAACCATGCAGTTTCTAATCTCTGTTCGCGAATTATGGAGTCAATCCTATGCATTGGAATCTCCTGATTCCTCTCTTTTGTACTACTTCTTTCAATGTGCCCTTCAGCCAATTCATCTGTAGGTCCAAATGTTCTATCTAGCAGTGGAGAACAATTAGAAGGATCTCGTGATCCACCTCTCAGCTTACCTTCAGAATCATTAAAGCTTCCTCTGGATACTTTAAGCAGCTCCTGATGTGAGGAGTCTAGATCTGAATCTATTCCTTTCATGCTGAATGCTTTTCTTTCCCCTTCGACTGCTGCAGTTGTTTCCCTTTGCTTCAGGCCCAAAGTATCTGGCAACCCAACTGCTTTCATGTTCATAGAAATTTCACCATCTGGCAAGAGGATTATTTTAACTTCTACATTACTTCTCATAACTATCTCAATTGAGTTTGTGATACTACTCAGAAACCTCTCAGCTCTACATTTAATATCTTCATCCTGAAATGCAACATAAGCAACCAGACCACCTGCAAGCAGAACCATATTAGACTAGAGAGCCCAGGAGGCAAATTATTAGGAGTAAGCCAGCTTACGTAGCAGGTTCAGAAACAATAAAAACTTTGACCCGATTCAGAAATTCTCCTGGTTTTTGACAAGATATAAACCAATTAAGGCATAGACTTTCAGTTGAAGAAACCACTCTCTGATCATTCACATTCTTGTGATTTTACTTGGTACAGTGTTTAGACCATTTTTTGCCCCCTATTAAGCTATAATTGACTTTTTAGACTCAACACCAAAGCCTTGGCATAACATTCTATCTATGCTACTTGTATGTGCAATAGAGTTGAGATTATGTGCTTAAATTTACAATAAACGTGAAGGATGTGGAACATTGATATGCTATAAATTTACAATCTTTTCTTTTCGTGAATTTCTATCAAGATGTACACCTTCCCTTGAGCTCTCCTTCAAATTGAACTGCATTTCATGTGTAAAAGATAAACTCACTTAAAGGAAGGGAGGAAAAGAGAGAAAAAAAAACCTAGCAAATTGACCAAAACATTGAAACAATCTTTTTCCAAATATTCAAAAGAAGTCAAATTCCCAAAAGTTCAACAGGTACTAAGTTTCATTTGTGGAAGCAGGATGTGCCAACCTAAGTTAGATATCAATTAAATGCAAGATGAACTCAAGCCCTTGGCTTGGGAACCATGTATAATCCATAGTTCAGTAGCTTTACAACATCAAGGTCCCTAAGCTTAAGACCTTGTGATCTGTAATTTGGGACTCTCACAAACTAATTGTTTTATTAAGTGCCAGAGCAAGAAAACTTCAACAGGATTGGTCAACATCCACTTTTCACAACTGTGAAATCCAGGCTACTCATACTGAATATAGAAGATACATACATGCATACCTAAATAAATAAATAATAACTAAGTTTTCTTATCATGAAAATCACTTGGATCTAATGTCTTACTCCAGAAAAGTGAAGAAATAATGAAGCAATGTATTGAGTTAACAATCTCATGCCAAGTACTTGTCAATCATTCACAGGAATGGAAAATATTTTTTCATAGGAAGATATGGAAACAAATATCAACATAAGTTCATAGAAAGATATGGAAACAAATATCAATATAAGTTCCTAAAATATTTACCACATTACAATTTGAAATGAAATCAGCAGCAAACAACTTCTTTCTACCCTAGAATAGTGAAATGAATACTTATTAAAGGTTAAAACTTCTTCTTGCCAAGTTCTGTTTTTCAGTTTTATTAGTGAAAGATGGGGCAAATAGTCTTATGGGCTTACCTTCAGCTTCAGAGATTGATACAAGCTTTCCATGAGCGTGTAGCAGCTGCCTCAGTGTCTTTGAATGGCACCTCTCAATACACCGCTCCCAGATATCATCCAACTTATCTGCATTAATGCATCTAAAGACCATATTCCCCATCATAACATCATCATGTGAGGAAGCAGAGGCACCACTATTCCTAAATTGACTGTGCACAGGCTTGGCATTGAAATTAAAACCATCAACTAGGGACAATAAATCCCCCTGATGGGTGGAATTTTTTTCAGCTGATTTAGGCATGGAAATAGGAGAAAATGATTTCCGAGGCATATGGTGAGCATCAGGCTTCTGCTTGTGAACAATAGTAGCATCTCTAGAAGCACTTGATGGATCATCCTCAGTTGTCTTTGAGCTCTGCCTCCTACTGCTGCCAGACAGAGTAGGATCAGGTGAAGGGGAACCAAGCTGTAAGAGAGTTGCCGTAAACCATGTTGAACGTTCACTTGAAACCCTTAGTTGTTTCTCAGCCTCTGAGAGAAGCTTCAAGGCATGCTTTAATCTATCCATTTCTGCCTCTGTCACTGTCAACAACCCAAACCACCCATAGCAATAATTAATACGAATTGAAAGGAGAAAAATGACAATATTTTGCAAATATATTTAGGATTAGCATCAGAAGATTCAGAAAACTTGAGGCGAGGAATTTCTAGTTGATGGCAAGAACATTAGAACTGTTTTTGTCTAAATCACATTGTAAACTTACCAGAATTTTTCCAATGATGGCATAACATGTGTAAAAGTGTTGGAAACAGAAAAAAATCAAGGAAAATCAATATCAACCAATTAGAACATAATACTGAAAGATGGGCTTAAAAAAATAAAATAAAATGTTATTCATTTATATTAATTGTATATATATATTGTAATATTAAACTGCAAAGAAAATAAGAATAAAATAAGCTCGTGTATTTAGTATATAGGCACTAGCAAAGAAAGCAACTAGAGGTAATTTAAACTTTTTTAAGTAGAAAAGAAGTGCTTTGAACTTTTAAGCAATCCTGATACATGAATTCAACAGCTGAAGCAAATAGCAGAAGAATTATAAATTTATGATAGTTAAGGAACAGGGAAAAGATGGACACTTATATCTGAAAAAAAAAAAAAAAAAAAAAAATAGATGGTCACTTATACTGAAATAGCATTAATCACAAACCATTCAGCAGGTGAACAGAAATCTGAGCCCTTAATGGTTTGAGAAGCCTCTTTTACTTTAATAATAGGCAGAGAGCAAATAGTATAGACTAGAGAAATGTCAAAAGGAGTGCAACCAAGTACAAAGAAGGTACACTAGTATGGTATGGGTAACCTATGGGAACCAATTAAACTCAGGACCTGTCATCACCTAATTGAGCTCTGAGATTACTCTTAAGGCAAGGGACACTCACACAGATGAAAGCAATTAGGAGGGCTGGCTCCACTAGCTCTCTAAGACCAGCCACACAATGTGTAGTTGTAAAGGGGAAGGTACTTTCTCAATGTTATAGCTTCCAGTTGATCCAAAGAAAGAGCATAAATCTAATAATAATGTTTCCCTCTGAGATTAATTGATTATGGTTGCATAAGACTCTTTTTTTCGTTTACCATTATAGCTATGGAAATTCATTTAATAGAACAAGAGGGACCATGGGAGGGCTACTCCAGTACAATATTTCAACATGCTACACTAATACTTTTAAAGAATGATGATACTGAAAAGTACTATACTCCACCCTAAGCCTAAAGCTCGATCAGTAGCTTTGTTTCCCTCCTCAAGATCATGCCAAAACAATTTTATTTTATATTTATCACTTTTTGACTCCAATTATAAACATAGATTAAAAAGTTTTTTTTTTTTTTTGATAGGTAAAAGAAGTAGTGTATTTAAAAAGGTATACAGGATGTATACACATACAAAAAAACCAATGGGGGCGGGAACGCACAAAAACGACCGCACCCTATGGGGACCCTAACCAATCCACAAAATCTATCAAAGAAGTAACAATATCCCCCGTGTACACTCTAACCCAATCCTAAAAGATACTCATGCATGAGGAAAACACTAAGTAAACAAACAATGTGAGCAAAACAGATAAGTAAACAAATAGTGTGAGCGAACACATAGGTAAACAAATTTAAATGTAGAAAATAAACAAGTTCAAATGGTATTAAAATTATTTTTTATTTTTTTGATAGGCAAATAGAAATTCATACAGAAGGCGCCTAATAAATAATATTAAATATGTTTGACAAGTTATCGTAATTGTTTTGAATGAGATCTCTTGCAGGCAAATTACCCTTGAGAGACCGGTAAAACATGGAGGAGAGAGAATCTGTATCATCTCATGATACCTAGTATAGATGATAGGAGAATCAAACTTGAATACAACTATATGTAAAACCTTATTGTTCAATTTATTAAAAATTTCTTTTTGTGGGCTCAAACTTTACTAATTACTCAATCTGCTGTTTTTAATTGATCAGAAAGGAAAAAAACAAGCTATTTAATTTTGCAATTATAGAGTCTGCAGTGTCATTATGACATCAAGGCTGACTGCAACCCAGTAACCTGGCCCCTAAACAGATAAACCAGCATTCATTTTGAATCTCTCAATCCCAATAAGCATGCTTTTAAGAAATTATTGGTGATTTCTGCTCAAGAAAGAAATTGTTGAAGATTGGAACTTTTTCTTAGGAAAATTGGTGGTTCTATTTTTTTACAAAAGCCAAAAAGGACCTAGATTGAAGGGCAGGGGAAGAAGAGGGGTCTGCCTATGATTCAACTAGGAGTAGAGATAGATTTGAACAGAAGCCAACCCCAAAATGTAGATACAAGACTTTATTGAGTACAGTAGAGTTTCAGCTACTAACTTAAAGACTTAAATTATGATGAACCTCAAAACAATTACTCGAGTATCATTTCAATAACAAAGATTGAATTTCTAGAATTACAGATCCTAGCAATTTGTTTTTATTAATTTCAAGAAAGAGACAAATTTAGCAGAGTTGTAGATATTGTTTATACAATGAGACCAGATTCATTCCCTTATTCCGAACCTAATGTCAATGACCATTATATCCACCAGCTATGTTAATGACAATGCAGACAAGGCAACCACAGAATAACTACCAAAGAAACAAATTTGTTGCTTCAGAAAATTGTGAGATCTTATCCAAAGGGGTTAGAAATGACTGTGCCATGATTATAGACTATTAATTAAGTTTCCTTAAGGTACTTACAAAGTGTTTGAATTTGCCATGGATATTAATTCATCCATTGAGTTTCATATAGGATTTGAAATGCATTCAGTGAACAATCTGCTGGATTTAAAAGAGTGTTTATATTTCCCACCATTGCTCAAAATATGGAAATTTTCACAATAGGCCCCACTTCCAATCCATTTTATCCAGGTGTTTACCGTGCAGCCCCCATATTACACTACCAAATTTGTATTTAAGGATTTCTAGGACCTTTTTATAAGCTTAAGAGATCTGTAAAACAAAATAGACTAATTCATTTAAAAGTATAGATCTAAAATATTTGGCCATAGGAGCTTGACTTTAAAAGAAACAACTATATCATAGTCAAGTGGATTATACTCACGACTTCGTCCCCCAAAGAATGAATCGCTTTGTTGGGCATCAACAATGTGATATGTTCCAGCAATGATATCCATAATAAGGCTGGCCAATTGAGACATCAAAACTATTGGATCAACTCCAGAGTCCATTAGCTCTCTGGCTCTTTTCACTGTTTCTGCAGTGTCTGATGACATGGCTAACTCCAAAAGTTCCAGTAGTTTCTCATCTGAAACAACACCCACCTACAGCAAAGAAAATAAATAACATAAACAAGTTTGAACCAATTCACCTTATGGTTAAAAGGATCTAGAAGAAGTATTCAGCTAGCTAAAATTTGCTAAAAAATGGTTTTTTCCTAGTTCTCCACCAAGGAAAAAAAAACACTATAAGATCAGATCAACAATCCAACTCTTAGCTCAAGCTAAAAGGCCAAGGTTTTTGGTCTTCATCTACTAAATTCATATCAAGTACACTGTCTCAAGTGAAATTCAACAGCCAAATCGAACATTGTAAGCTGCAAGGAGGATAATGTATTTGGAGCTCTAGCAGGAAACAGAATTAATCACAAAAATAAAAATGGTTTAAAAATTGAACCAGACTGTGTCATGGAAGCATGGTCGCAAACTCACAAGGTCATTTACAAGAGACGTAGTGATTCTCTTCCCCAGCAAACTCAATTGGTCTAACATAGTTTCTGCATCTCGAAGGGAACCATCAGCATTTAAGGCAATCAACTCCAATGCATCTGATTCAACATCCAGATTCTCGTCATCAGAAATTTTCCTCAACCTGGCAACAATATCACCTTCTTTGATTTTGTTGAAAAGGTATTTCTGACACCGTGAAAGTACAGTACGAGGCACATTTTCAAGATCAGGTGTTATGAATATGAACACAACTTGTGGTGGCGGTTCCTCAAGAAATTTGAGAAAAGCAAGCCAAGTCTTAGAGGGCAATAAATGGCACTCATCAATAACAAAAACCTTGTATGGTGAAAGAGGTGATGGAGTTCCAAATGGCATGGTTTTCAAAAGGTACCTCATTCTGTCCATTCCCTTCTTATTGGTGCCATCAACTTCCCTAAAATGCCTGCTCTTTCCAGATATGAAGTCACTGCATTCCCTGCAGATCCCACATGGCTTAGTTTCTCCAACTGCCAAACAATTCAAAGCAGCAGTGAAAATCCTAGCTGTGGATGTTTTCCCCGTCCCACGGGGACCCTGGAAAAGATATACAGGGGCAATCCTTCCCCTGGAAATGGCATTGACAAGGGACTGAACAACAATATTCTGACCAATCAATTCATCAAAGAACATTGGCCTATATTTCTGACTCAAGCTACTAACATTTTCAGGGCTACCTTCCTCTTCCCTCTCCCCATTTAGAGCCACAAGCTCCATAGCCTCTTGACTCCTACAACTCGAAGACCACCTCCTCCCATCCAACCTACTCAAGGCCTCTAAATCTAGCTCCCCAAAATTTGTAGAAAGCTCATCATCACTTCTCCCAGTTCCCATAGATGACCCTCCATGGCCATCACAACTGTTGGTCAGCAATGGGAGCAGACCCTGAGGAGTCATTGAAACACTTCTCCTCTTCTTGGAACCCAACGGCAGCCCATGGCGCCTGGGGTATATGGTCTGACTCCCACACAACATGCTACTTCCTTTTCTCCTTATAGTATCAGAAAGCGAAGGGGAGTCACAGCTCCCACTCCCACATATCCCTCTGTGTCTTGGTGTTGACCTCCTAGACCAGTAACAAGGAATCCCACATCCCTGCCGGCCCGGCAAATCCAATTGATCATCTACCTCATCATCCCCATCATGTAGGGAGGCTGTAGTCCCATCCCAGGACTCAACAGTACTGGGGTTTCGATTGCCATACGGATTATAAGAGCTAGTGGACAATGCAGGCGTACTGTACGAATAAGAAGAGTCATCTTTTCGTTTGCTCCTCAGCAATCTAGATGAGGACCGAGACCAATTCCTTTGCCTCAGCCTTGACAGCAAGGGAGAGGCCTCGCAAATTCTCCGAAAATCCTCGGAATTGTAGTACTCTTCCGTGTCATCCGACTGCTCCACTGAGTCGTCCCGCCCTAAAATCCCCTCCAGCAATCGCTTCGAATTGCCGGAGCGAGCAGTGTTGAGCTGCTGCTGCTGCTGCTGGTGTCTCAACAAAGCAATGGAGTGTACATTCTTGCTGCTCTTTTTCTTCTTAATCCCACTAGGTCTGCCCATTGCCACCAGATTCGCATCTCTGCATCTGAAGATCATCGAAGCGTGGTGCCGCCGGTGCCGCCGGCCGCCAATGTAGGTGTCGCTCTTGGAATCCACGCCATTCCGCCAATCGCTCAAGCTGTCATCCACGCTCGATCCATCAACGCCGTCTTCATCGTCCTCGTTCTCACCGTTCACCGACGATTTCGCCTTCTGACTAGCACTCCTCCAATTGTATAGAAACACTCTCCTCGACTCCTCCGGTGGCCGGGGCGGTGGAGGCGGCGGCTGAGGTGGCGGGGGCGTCGCAGCGGAGAGGGATAGAGATCTGGCGGTGCTGAGCGGAGACCGCCAGGAAGACGTGGTTCCTGGATCTCGCAAGACCCGAGCTGCCTTGCGAATTTGAGTAAGCTGCTTCTTCTGCAAGTGGAAGTTGCTGGGATCCATCACAACCATTTCTGACATTTTCTCTTCAACCAATCAACCTTGTCTCTGATTTTGCATTTTGCAAAACGTATACGAGAAATGATTTCAAATATGAGATTTATTTAGATCAACTACAACCAATCTTTTTACTATTTCTTGCCATTTCCACATCCATGATGCAAATCAAAATCTAACATAAAGAGTGATTTCAAATAACAACCACAGATTAATCTCAAATGTGAAATGCAACTCCTACAGAAAGAGAAAGAGAAAGAGAAAGATCGTATTAGGGTTTTGGATGGAGATGGATGTTTAGTTAATTGCGATGGATTCTTGAGAGCCAAAAAATCGAACTTCCCTCCAAACTCCAAGTCCAAGCCTGGTGTCCCGGGATTTCCTGTCCCTCTGTTTTTACCTATGATTGTCCTCCGAAAATTTAGAAATTATACATTTTTCTCTTTATTTTGCTTATTTATATATATATATATATAATTTAGAAATAAATACATTTTTAATAATTTTAAATTTTATTTACTAAGAAAAATATTTTCTTACTTTTTTGTTTTTTTTCTTAAAAAATTAAATTTAGCATAAATTGCAAAATTTCTGGTGGAGTTGATTTTGAGGGCCAAAATTTCCTCAAATATTTGGATATGTTTCTCAAAATGACTTAGAAATTTCTTTTGTGGGTTTGCCTTTAGGTGGATATTAATTGAGTATGAAATTCAAGATTGATCATGATTGAATAAATATCAAAATTATTTGATTCCAAAGGAAATTAGTGGTTGTCAATGCCTTTAGAAAATAGACTTAGATATCTTATCGTTAATCATGGAATGTCGCTTGGGTTTTTTTTATTTATTTTGATTTTGTCAATAATTTCGTATCTTTTATTAATTTATGGTCTGTTTGATAATTATTTTTGAGAATAATTTTTTAATATCTAAAACAATAAAAGTAAGAAAACATATTTGGTAATCAGTAATTGTTTTTATTTTTTATTATGAACAATGAAAATAGGTTGTTTTTTTAGGACAGTTGGATATAAAAATTATTTTAAATATATTTAAAAATATGTTAAAATTATTATAGATTCTGGATTAGACCTTTATTTATAAAATATCAATGAATAAATTTTTTAAACTATTTTTTGAAACCGTTATTGACAAATATTTCTTAGATTTTTCTTAATAAAATTTGCATGAGTAAGTTTTTTTAATTTCCTATTTTTTTAAGCATTATTATGTTGGTTTGGTAACGGTCAAATCAGGAGTGTCTAGTCCAAGAAATTCTCTTGAGTCACCCTCAAGAGCCTCAACATCATTTATATCATGGGTTGAATTTCACCCAAAATTGAATTATTTGTGATGCAAAGAAAAATTTTGAATTGTGAAGCAAAGGGGGGAGGGTTGGTTTCAACCTTCAATCCATATCCATATGCTTTTATGCTCTTCTTTCTAAAATGTGGGTTTGGTTTGAAGACTTATGATGGTAAAGAAGGAACAAAAAAGAAAAAAAAAATTCAAACCTTCCCTTTTAAAATATTTGAAAAAGAGCACATGATGAGGCCACCCCCCCACCCCACCCCTTTTGAGGCCAAAAATAAAATAAAATAATAATAATAGAGACCTCTCTCAATCACTTCTCTCCCTCTCTCCTCTCTTCATCTTTTGTCATTCAAGTATATGTGTGGTTCTTTATTCAATATGGGAAAATTTTTATGATCATAAATCAATTTTAAAATATAATTTAAGCCTTTGAATATAAAAAAAGAAAAAAAAAATACTATCTCAACCATGCTTTTGACTATTTTTTATCGTTTATCATCATATATATTCTGCGTTTTTTCACTTTTAATATCATATCATGATATACATAATTCGAATTACATTATTTGTATCTTTCTCATATTTTTTTCACGTGTATTGAAAAAATATTATGTGTTGATAAGGATCGAATCATTTTTTACGATCAATGATTGTATATGGAAAATAGGTTAAAAGATGAGTAAAATCATATCATATTTTTTTTATGGTTTTTATTACGTTCTTTATACTTTAAAGCATGTATGAAAAATGATTGGAAAAATATCAAACATTGTAAAAGACGAGGATTCTTGATGGATGATAATTATATTTATGAAAAGCAAGCTAATAAGAAGTGAAGTTAATATGATTTTTAAAGGGTATAGAATCTATAGATATACATTGCACCAAGTACAAACAAATTTCACATGGTCATTTTTTGGCCTTGGCCTTGGCCTTAAGCCTTAAGCCTTTTAATAATAAGAGGCCCCATCTCCATTGAATAATCACAACATAACATGATTGGCACACAACTAATTAAAGACTTTGCTTTAATTATCAATGAATAAATTTATACCAAGCTTTGAGAAAATCAATGCTTTTTGGAACTACTTCAATTCATTAATTTTAAATACGGGAGATTTTTGGAGAATTATTTTTAGTGCCTATCTATTTCTTTTTTGAGAGGTAAATGCAAAAAGACCAAAATGCCCGCTTGTTACTTGTCAATTGTAAAGCTTCCCTTTCACCTTCTTCCGTGAAAATGTGAGGTTAAACAGTGTCTCGAACAAGGCAATTATGCACTCAAATTAGGACATCCTAGTAGGCCTAGATGAAAGGGGGGTGTTTGGCACATGGGATTTATGGAGAAGAAGAACCCAAGGGTATCTATCTGCCATTGGGCAGCCTCAATAATAGGGGAAGGTCCACGTTGTCTGGGAATTAGGCTGAGCCAGGGAGGCCAAAGGCACCCTTACGGGGCTAAGATAGGGAGGTCCATCTCTGCTTTTCATTGTGGCGAACCATGGGCTTCTGTTGTTGGAGTTCTTCCAAAGAATGGCGACATGTTTGGCTCGTCTGCATCCCTTTGTTGAGATTAAACCAAATGAACATTGTTCCATTATCAACCCACAAACAGCTTATCTAATTCTAGACATGGGTGTTAAAGATTGAGCAGAAATGGCTAAGGAGAGGGGTCCATGAATGAGTGGAACATGATCCCACCACCACCAGGTTGAAATTAAGCTAGACGACGACAGTGAGCATGGCCCATATAGGCTGTGTGTACCCCCTTCTCTCTGGGACAGGTACCGGACCTTCTTTAATGCACCTTTCTTCGTAGATATCTACAACGACTACAACCCCATTTCTAGTGGTTCCTATCACACCAATTAATTCACCTTAGCTACGTATTTTCCTTAAGGGACCGCTATCGATTCCCCCTGTGGACCACTATTAATTCCAACATCATTACGGGTGGAATAAGAAGGGTGATTGATATGTTCTCCCTAGACATTTTTTAAAATCGTGAGGATATTATGTTTATGGGTCATAATAGACTATAATGAATTTCGACTACTCATGAGTCAAATATCAACTACTCATGAGTCAAATATCTTTATGGATCATGATCGTTAAGTCAATTTTTAGTTTACAAAGGAGAATAAGACGGTTGAGCAACCTTATTCCTCCTCGATTAGGAAAAGAAATCTCTAACATTATATATACAATAGGCTTCATTAGTTTTATGGACGGGTTTTTAAACTGTGAAGGATCATTGGGTTTAAAACAGACAATATGAACGTAAATGAGAGTGTCTTGTAAGACAATGAGAAAATAGTATCAAATTGACATCCAATCACGAAACCCTAACCAAAACTCTAAATTCATATTTTAATTGATCCTGAAATCTTATATTCATATAGATTAAAAAAAGAAATTTATAACATTATGTACGTAGTAAACTCTCTTTTATCGGGTATTTTACCTAATAGATCCCTACACCCAATGACCCAAATCAATTGAAATAATTTATACAGTAGTTTCAGCACAATCCTCCTCCAGCAAAGTTTCCACCAACCCCGTTGAGTTGGCTCATCATCTTTCGCCTTTCTATCCTACTCCATTGTAGCATAGATCATTTTATCCATCCGACAGAAATGGTCTCACTCGAACGCTTATCTGAAATCGGAAATAGAAGCCAAGGGCATGCCGCCAATATGTCACCCAAGGGCATGACGAGTCGAGTCATCACATATTGAGTTGCCTTTTTTAGAGATGTGACAGTTACTCTGCCTCTGCATTGAAGTTACCTCCCAAACGTGGCATGCTATATGTAAACGACAAATGTTTTTGATGGCTGATTTTTCACTGAAACTCGTGGGGGCATAATTGGTTAGCGGTCAATGAAAAATTCTAGAGTAAATTTTGGTAAATGTAGCCTAGCTTCAATGCCAGTGTGCTTGGGTATCCATAAAACCCCAATTGGTTACCAAAAATTTGAAGGGACACACACACTCACAAAAAAAAAAAGAAGGAAAAATATACTTTTAAAAATAATAAATTATTTTTATATATTATTTAAAACTCAATATATTTATTTTTTTTCTTATATAAAAATTAAATATTTTAAAAATATATCATTTTAAAAGTAATTTTAATTATATTTATTTCTCTTTTATATTTTTTATGATAAATCAAATATAAAAAATTAGTTTTTTTTATTTCCTTTTACACCTTATAAGAAAATTATAACATGTAATTACTACTTAAATTTTTGGGTTATTTAATTAAAATAGTAAAACTCAATTGTGAGAATCTAACTCTTCCTCATTTTGACAAAAATATTCTCATATTTTTTATTTTTTATTGTAAAAATAAGCATTTCTTTTAAAATTTACATGTAAATACTAAAAATAAATAAGAATATTTACATTAAAAACAAATTACTATTAGAACAAAAATATGAAATAGGTTAAATTTACAAATATAAAGATTATTTCAACCATTTTAACGGAATAATTCTAAATTTTATAATACATTTCCAATAACGGATGCCAGAAGTTCTTTCAAGTACTTCTTTGGTAACTTAAATTTTTCGATAGCTCAAAGGGTTTTTGATTCAAAGTTGGAAAATGTACAAAATCGTTGACATTAAGCTTGAATTTGTGGACAAATTTCAGTACACCCACCATCCTGAAATGTAAGGTGTTGATAGCAGTGTGTTAAAGGGCAAATTTACCTGAAAATATGAGAATGGTGAAGTTGATGTGATGCTAGAGTTGGGTAGCATAGCCTCCAGAGTAGGCAACTTCAATCATCTTAGGCAGCTCCATGCACAGATCATCCACAACTCCCTCCACCACCACAACTACTGGGTGGCACTGCTCATCAACCACTGCACGCGGCTCCGTGCGCCAACCCACTACACCCGCCTCCTTTTCAACTCCACCCTCAACCCCAATGTCTTTGTCTTCACCTCCATGCTCAGATTCTACTCCCACCTCCAAGATCATGCCAAGGTGGTGCTTATGTTTGAACATATGCAGGGCTGTGGTGTGAGGCCTGATGCGTTTGTGTACCCCATCTTGATAAAGTCCGCAGGCAATGGCGGAATTGGATTTCATGCTCATGTGCTGAAACTGGGTCATGGCTCTGATGCCTTTGTTCGGAATGCGGTGATTGATATGTATGCCAGGTTGGGTCCAATTGGGCATGCCCGGAAGGTGTTTGATGAAATTCCTGATTATGAAAGGAAGGTGGCGGACTGGAATGCCATGGTCTCTGGGTACTGGAAGTGGGAAAGTGAAGGGCAGGCGCAGTGGCTCTTTGATGTGATGCCTGAGAGGAATGTGATTACTTGGACTGCTATGGTTACAGGGTATGCCAAGGTTAAGGATTTGGAGGCTGCCAGGAGGTACTTTGACTGCATGCCTGAGAGAAGTGTGGTGTCCTGGAATGCAATGCTCTCGGGTTATGCCCAGAATGGGCTTGCAGAGGAAGCGTTGAGGCTGTTTGATGAGATGGTGAATGCAGGGATCGAACCTGATGAGACGACGTGGGTCACTGTCATTTCTGCATGTTCATCGCGCGGGGATCCTTGCCTCGCAGCCTCACTTGTCAGGACGCTCCATCAGAAGCGGATTCAATTGAATTGCTTTGTCAGGACAGCATTGCTTGACATGTATGCGAAGTGTGGGAGCATTGGGGCTGCTAGGAGGATTTTCGATGAGCTGGGTGCGTACAGGAATTCAGTAACTTGGAATGCTATGATTTCTGCATATACGCGAGTTGGCGATTTGGATTCAGCCAGGGAGCTCTTCAACACTATGCCTGGAAGGAATGTTGTCACATGGAACTCCATGATTGCTGGTTATGCTCAAAATGGGCAATCTGCCATGGCAATCGAGCTTTTCAAAGAAATGATCACAGCCAAGAAGTTGACACCAGATGAGGTGACCATGGTGAGTGTTATTTCAGCTTGTGGCCATCTTGGAGCGTTGGAACTGGGCAATTGGGTTGTGAGATTCCTAACTGAAAACCAGATCAAGTTGAGCATATCAGGACACAATGCCATGATTTTCATGTACTCTAGATGTGGGAGCATGGAAGATGCCAAGAGGGTTTTCCAGGAAATGGCAACAAGAGATGTGGTTTCCTACAACACGCTGATCTCGGGCTTTGCAGCTCATGGCCATGGAATGGAAGCCATCAACCTAATGTCCACCATGAAAGAAGGCGGCATTGAACCAGACCGGGTAACATTTATTGGAGTCCTAACAGCATGCAGTCATGCAGGATTACTAGAAGAAGGCAGAAAGGTCTTTGAGTCCATCAAGGATCCAGCTATAGATCACTATGCATGCATGGTTGATCTGTTAGGCAGAGTGGGTGAACTAGAAGATGCAAAAAGAACGATGGAAAGGATGCCAATGGAGCCGCATGCAGGAGTTTATGGGTCTCTCCTAAATGCTAGCCGCATCCATAAACAAGTTGAACTTGGGGAGCTAGCTGCTAACAAGCTGTTTGAGCTCGAACCTGACAATTCAGGAAACTTCATTCTCCTCTCAAACATATATGCTTCAGCAGGGAGGTGGAAGGATGTTGAGAGGATCAGAGAAGCAATGAAGAAAGGAGGAGTGAAGAAGACAACTGGATGGAGTTGGGTGGAATATGGCGGTAAGCTGCATAAGTTCATAGTAGCAGACAGGTCCCATGAAAGATCAGATGATATTTACCAGCTACTGATAGAACTAAGGAAAAAGATGAGGGAGGCTGGGTACATAGCTGATAAGAGTTGTGTGCTGAGGGATGTTGAGGAGGAAGAGAAGGAAGAGATAGTGGGGACTCATAGTGAAAAATTGGCTATTTGCTATGCTCTTCTAGTGAGTGAAGCAGGAGCAGTGATAAGGGTGGTGAAGAACCTCAGGGTGTGTTGGGATTGCCACACTGCTATTAAGATGATATCAAAGTTGGAGGGAAGAGTAATCATTGTGAGGGATAATAACAGGTTTCACTGCTTCAATGATGGACTATGCTCTTGCAAGGACTATTGGTAATAAGCATAATGACAGGTTCTTTGCTATTGTGTTTTGTTTGGATAGGCAAATAAGACACCCTCGTAGAAGGGAAGTATAGAAAGAGCCCAAAGGCAAAAAGGCAAAAAGACAATCAAAAGTAACGACATTTACAACACTATTTTGAGCACAACCACTCAATAAAGCCTAGCTTGAAGAATCTGGCAAGACCAATGCTAAAAGCTACAAATAAGGAAATCTTCAAGAAGTTGATCCGAGTGTTGCGCCTGTTCAAAGGATCTTTGATTATGCTTCCATCAGATTGTTCAGAACAGGCATAGAGAAGCTTTTCTCCAAGCCAGCCTTTTTCTTCCTGCTCATAGAACCTGAAAGCCAACAAATTAGCAACTCTTTCACCAAAGGAGGACCCAAGAGATGCCAATTAGAAAGAACAAAGAGTGGCACAACCCCATGGCTTTCCCACAGTGAATGAGGATGAGCATGCTTTTATGACTAACAGAGCATGATGTTTCATACACAGAGAGAACAAAAGGTACTATGCTGTTTTTTCACTAATAGAAAGGTGAGCATCGAATATTGTGTTGAGGTTAGTTGAGATGGCAAATCATACAAGGGAAAAAAGGGGATTAGCATTGCCTTGATGTCTTTAGCTTACCTCTCCTGTTTCCAAAACTTTTTACAAACCAAATCATGTTCAGGAGCATTATAACCAACATATAATCCATTCACAAGCATTTCAAATCATTTGGTCTTTAAAGCAACAACCCTCTCCACCACCTTAGAAAGGCAAATTACTGATTTCAGTTTTGACCCACCTACCAATATGGAGTGTAATTGTGGCTTTTCCCTAATAAATTGTGATTACAATAAGAAAACCTAACAGTAAGCACATGGATTACAACAAGATGCAACACGAAATAAAGACTTGCTGTACTAGCTGACATGCACCAACTTCTACACCATGCTCAGATAACATAGAAGTAATCAAGGAAATTTATGCAGAAATCAAATGATATACATCCAAATCAAACTAAGAAGAGATGCAGGAAACTGTTATATATCATGTCTTGGTTAAGAAGTATTTGAAAACACAATTCCCAATTATCTCATGATAAAGCAGATAACAGAAAAGAGTAGCAAAATAAAAATCCCATCTGCAGGCATTCTAATTCGTAACTAAAATGGAGCACTGTCTTGTCTTTCCTCACTTGCAAATAGTATCCAAAAAGTTTCTAACCCTTAGATGTCTTTTGTTCAATTGATGTTTCTCTCCAACCTCAAAACCTAGATTTTAAACTCTAGCCCTTTTGTTACTGCAACCCGGGCACTTGTATTGCTTGATATGCTCAGCCTTTGCAGGTGTAATCTTAACACATTTGCCATGGAACCATTTCTCACACACGTCACAGCAAATCCAGAATTCATCATTAGCATAGTTATCCCCACAAGCTCCACAGATGGCTCCTTGTTCATCATCTTCAGCATCTTCGTCCCCACTCTCGTCTTCTTCCTTGGATGGGGGAGACACCTTTACTCCCTTGGTCTGGGGTTCAGGTTGCCGAGACTGGTTAAAGCAGCCAAACAAGCAACAGGTAAGTAACTTGATACAAGTAATGATAAATGCAGGAAATAAAGAAAAAGCAATTATGTAAAATTGTTTGCTTCTTACCATCTTCCCACTTGATTTGCTTTTGTTGCTGTTGTTGTGATTACCAGACATATCTCTTTGTTGCTTAACTCCTGTCACAACTTCAAATATGGTTGGGAGCTCGTTTATCATCTGGAAAAGCCTCTTCCTGTAAATTGCAATTTCGATTGAAATTAGAATCATGGAGTATCAAAAGACCTTCTGGATTTGGTTTTGAACTTTAAAGAAACCATATTTCTTCAGTAATAGTTTCTTCCTTTAGGGTATGAAAGGCTTCCAATATCTTCAAGGACTTCAGGGATGTTTTCTAGTTACTCTTTCCAATGTGGCCCAGCATTGGCTTTTGTTCAGGAATATTTATGCTTCATGGTTGATTTGATTCCAGAGAGTTCATCCACAAGGCATTGAGCACTTGATTCACAATGTGCTGATTTATGAGAAATAGGGGTAACATATTTTGACTTAAAATGAAGCATGACGAGTGATGCTGTCAGCATTGCAATTTACACTGTAAAAGAGAATATGCCCAAGTAAAGCAACATAAGTCAATGCGGCCAAACATAGATAAGTCACTGGTTCTCTATCCTCAGAGAGCTTCAAGGAAGGTCCCTCCCCAGTGTGTATCAGGTTGGAAGGAAGCACAGAGGTGGTGGGTTCATGTCTGAAAAAGAAATAAGATGATGTGGAAACTGGAAAGAATGCACATGGAGTTTTTGGTATTGATCACCATGAAGCCCTTTCAGATAAGGATATAGGAATCTATAAGATGAGTACATGGACAGGTAGCAAAAATGAGCTTAGGTTATTTTCTGATTTGGGGGTGGGGACCAGCCAAGAAGGCTGGGATTTAAGGTGCAGAATGGGTGGGCAAGCAGGGTGTTCATTTCTGGCAAGTGCAGTGATCAGGTTGAGGGTATGGTTGGGGGGGAGAATGGGTGAGTAGATATGCTTATGTTGGAGAAGCTGTTGGATTGTGGACCTGGAACTATAGCTCATAGCAGAATCAGATGAGAAAAGGAGAATACTGCCAATGCTGAAAAGCAAGGGTGGGTAACGGTGGAGGTCAATATTGAAGCTCAAAGTGAATCTTCAAATCTATTGAGGCATTAAACAAGTATTTGGGAATTCTCCTTCAAGAGCTCTGAAGAAGAGGATTCTCAGTTGTTCTTTGGCTATTGAGCAGTGATGGAGAGATAGGGGAACATCAAGTGGAAAGAGGGAAAATATCAGCTCAAGGAAAGATCAAGAAGGAAATTGGGCAAGCTCAAGTGCCTCATCAAAAGAAAAGATTGGAGATGTTGAGAAGAGAGTAGTAGGTGGGAAGGGAAAAGGATAACTAATTTCTCCATGAAAATGTAACTTCTATGTTGGAAGGTTTGTGTGTTAAATGTGCAACATAGCAAAGTAAAAACTAAGATCACCTTAAAGGAATGAGAAATAGATATCTCACTCTCCAAGAAACAAGCTAGAAAAGACACGCCAAGAGGTGAGAAGAGATTCGTGAATGGCACCTTTGCCTAAGGGGATTGTCATGGGGCTGTGACTATTTGGGACAAAGGATGCAACCTTTGTCAACACTATGAATGTAATGATTTTTTAGAAGTAATAACCTTTTTGATCCAACTACAGTGAAACAATCAAGGACACATCATCTAGACTGGACAGATACTTTTCCCTGAGAACCTAGAGGCACATTTTCTGAGAGCTATTCAATATCTATTAGCAAGACCTTTGCCAGATCATTCACCTATTTCTGAGGGTTCTAATGGTTTAGCAAATAGGAAGAATGCTTTCTGGTTTGAAAACCTGTGGCTCAGGAAGGTTTGTTCAAGGTGGTGGAGACCCTTTTCCTACAAAAGCTAGCTCTGTTTCTTCAAAGAAGTTGAAAGCATTGATTTAAAAATTGAAATAAGGAGATTCTTGAGGTGTCTAAACTCTAAACAGTTGGAAAAGACTGGGTTGTTGGGAAAAAAGGAGGGGGGCCCTTGTAATATGGCCAAAAACCTTTAGAATTGTTAAAGTAAGGTGTAAAGAAGAAAAGGAAAAAGGAAAAAAAACACAGAAGCAAGGAGAAGACAAGAAACATGTTGTTCCACTTTTTTCAACAAGTAGGTGAATGTTTAAAAAAAGAGAGAACATGACATTCAAACAACTTCCTAATGCACAATGGTGTTCCTTCTAAAATAACGATATAACATAATTTAATGCTTATCCATCTCCACCATTTCCTTCAGTAGCAAATTCCATTTTTAACACACCTAGAAATATACAATAATACCACAAGACCAATACAATAGCCGAAACATACAAAATTTGCTACTACATTCTTGTATAGTAGTTGGATTTCACCAGAATCCCAAATCAGTATCAATGCTGCAATAAAAAGTAATAAGTAAAAAAATTAACAAAAAAGAAAAGCTGTCTTTCAGAATTCCATGAAAAGGAAAAGATCATGAGAGAACTTCCAAGCAGATTAAAATCACTAAACCCTATAACTTCGTAATCAAAGTGATGATGCACTTAGGTTCCCATCCTCAAGCTAAAAAATTTAACATCATCTTATCACTGAAAGTGGGCGCACATTCTATGGAAACTTAAGTAATAATGCATTTTCAAGATGACAACCATCAAATGAAATAAATTAATTCAAATTAGAAATAATGAAGGAAAAAAAAAAAAAAGCAGTGAAGTGTTCACAAAAGGACCATTTGGTTATCACAGAAACAAAAATATCCCATTTTATTTAATTCATATTTAGAGGTACAAGTGAATGGTGCCAGTATACAAAGCAAAAATATTACCAAAAAGGTGGAAATGAAGTGGCATCACATCTTAATGGGATTGGATAAAGGTCCAAAAATGAATGAACATGTACCTTCTTGCACTAATTATACATGGATTAACCAAAACAGTATGGACATAACGAAATACATATTCAGGAATTAAATTCCACATGTTCACATTATCCATGTAACTAAGTTTCATTGAGTGGAAAAAAATGTTAGGTAAAACATAAAAAATAAATGTATGGAAGAGAGTCTAGGAGTAGCAGAAAGAGTGTGAAAAAAGAAACTGACTGATATTGTTTGTGCATTCTTAATTAACATTGGAAGCGAGACTAAGGCACTGACAACACTAAGTGTGCTGCTGAAAGCCAAATGTAGTGGAATTGTTAGGACTGCTGAAAATAATGCACAGTTCACATGGGGGAAAAAGTAAACAATAAAGCCTAAAAAAGAAAGTAAGGTTTCAAGCAGATGGATAGAGAACTGGAGATACTTCACCACCATGACTCACAAAAAAACATTTGAAATTTGACATTGAGAAAGACAGGAAAGTTTCAGTGAAGTTCCAAAAAGTATTACCTTTCACTCTTACCAAACCCAAAGCGGGCACCAAAATAGAATGCAACAGCAAGCAACCATGAATCACTGTGCACAGCAACCAGTGATAACCAGTCTTTCTCTTGCATCCCATCCCTAGCAAAGTTTATACCTAATGCTGGTTCTGGAAGCTCAGGAGGTACCTCCTCAACAGGCAGGTTAACTTCCCATGTCTCATTTGGAAGTCCATACAGACACAAGTTCTCCTTCTCTATAAGAACAAATTTACAAACATCCAAAATAAGCAAGTTGCACTCATTTATGCCAACATAAGATATATATGGATAATGTAAAAAGTGAATATAAAATAACCATAGAATGATCCCCAATCATAAAAAGTACTTGTTTACATTACATGAGAAATGGGGAAAGCACAAGATGGTAAATAATTTCAGACTGATTTTGATTCTTCTATCACCGTGTAAAAATACATTAAATAATAAATATTCCAAAGTTAGGTAAAGATGTGAAAACTTAATTATCGCACTTCACCACTCAAACTGGTTATCATAATTATGGTGTTAATTAATCATGTCTTTTAACAGCTAGAGAGGCAAGAATCGAGGGTAAAAGAAACAGCACGATCCAGGGAAACAAAAAATTAAAATTTAAAGTTCCAGCAATTCCTGAGAGAAGCCCTAGAAAACAGCTATATGCAAACCAAACATTGCATTGGTGCGATGCAAGGAAGCAAAAAATAAAAATTAAATGGGTTGAACAGCATTGAACTGACACAGAAAATCTAAGTAATACACCCTTAATAACCAAATCTGGGCAGATTCATTTAATTCCATCCTCTGGAATCAAAACCCCAGATCACATATGGTGGATTCAAATTTCAAGAACATGGATTAGTATAACCTCTGAAGCATGGACATGGGCAAGAGATGTAAATACAACATAATATAAAGACATCAATACAGAAAATCCTAAGAAATGTACCATATATACAGCCAGAAGAATAAAGAAATAAGTATGAAAATCAAGAAAAGGTGCCAAAGAGCATAAACGGATTAAAAAAGTGATTCTTGAAACCCCAAAATGGAAGTTAAACAACAAAGAAAAAAACTCAAATAACCTATAACAGGAACCATCAACAATATTATAAAAGGCTTTCTTCATTCTCTCAAAGCTTTGATATCAAGAAGTAATATTATGACTATTTATTATTTTGACATTAATAATTAAAAGAATAATTTGCAACATGAGAAAATACTTATTCACTTTCATTACTTGCCTTTCCAATAACATTACAATAAAGAGTCTCTCACTTACCACCATTCTTCTTTCCAAAATTTTATATCTTGTTTATTCTGCACTCTTATAAATCTTACAACAAAAATTATATATTATGGAAATGAATAAATTCCCCCACATTGTAGACAGATTGGCCACATGTCCTACATCAAATAAGCTTTGTATTCCCATTATGAAAACAATGAATACAAAATAAACTTCATATCCCCTCTAGAAGATAGAATCACATTTCTGTTTAATCAACAATTGCAATCACCCAAATCCGAGGGAGCCATGCCAACTACTTTACCAAATACCAAACAAGTAGTTTCTGCAATTATCCATTTAGCTTTGTGGAAGATTGCTGCCTAAGTAACCAATTGTCGCTCACTATGAATGCTAACCAATCTAACAAATGATATCTTTCCCTATTTGGAGGACAAGCATTTATCATATGACATATATTAATTACATTTATTTGAAATCAATTAGTAAAACAAAGAGTACAACTGAAGAAAATGTCAACACCACAAGACAACTAGAAAACAAGCACAGACAGAAAATCATAATCAATTCGCAAAAAATATAGCTAACATTCATTCTGAAGTCCCTGAATAATTCAACCACGTGGACCCTATGATCGCAGTTGCATTTCATCAATAATGCATCCACATGTCCCCCATGTTCATGATTGCAGTGAATGCACTCTCCCTTAAGATGCTAGGGTTTTAGACCATGAAGAGACAGGGGAACCAAACTTCAATGATCAAGAGGAGGGTGTTGTTTGTGTGCTTGGAAAACCAGAAAAGTAAGAAATAAAGCCTTCCAAATACTGAAATAAAACTTTGAAAAACAACACACAACATTGGAAAACCAGTCAAAGAATGCTCTAATCAGAGAAACACTCAACAGTAGAGAATCAGAAAACACCCCACAAAACCAGTCAAAAAATGCTGTAATCAGAGAAATACTCAGCACAATCATAAACAGTGGAGAGTCATAAAAAGCACCATAAACTAAAACTCGCAATAAGGAAAACCCATAAACTAAAAAAACTATAACAAGTCCCATAAAAATCAAAATCAAAATCAAAATAACCCTGGAACCAGAAAAAATAACTTACCAGGATCGCACTGCTGGTAGAACTTTTCAACTTCTGCAATACCCACAAACACCCATTCAACAAAATCATCAAAATACGAACAAAACAAGGGAAAAACACAAAAAAAAAAAACAGAAAACCATATGCATATATATACACAGAGAAGAGAGCAAACGAACCGGTGGTGAGGGCCTTGATCAAGCCGGCACGTCTGCCTCTGTAATCGCTGAAGACCTCTTCAACAGTTCTGGGTACCGGGTGTGGTGGCAGTCCCTCCATTCCTCTCAACTTTGGGGCTTATTCAATTCCAATTCTTACAACACACAATTCAGACAAACCCTACCCCTTTTCTAGGGTTTCTTTCTTCTTCCCGTTTCACAAACAAATTTGGGGAAAAGGGTCCCTCTTCTCACTATCAAACAATCAATTTGTTGTGAATTGAAGGAAATGGAATTGGGAAATTTGTATAAATTTGAATGAATTTCCTTTCTCTTTTTTTTTTTTTTTTAAATGATAAATTGGGTTGATTTCTCCTCTCAATTTCTCTCAATTTTTCTCAATTCTCTGTAACCCTCACCCAACCCCTATGCCCACTATATATACATGAATTCCTTGTTCTTCTTTCACCACACTTGGCATCTTTTCATTGGTTGTCCCACGCCTTGTGGGCCCATACTTGTATCTCAGGGCTGTTTGGTTTTAGTCCAACCTTCTCTCTTCCAATGGAAAATGGAATTCAATAAAGTATTCTATTAGGTCATCTAGGGTTCCTCTCAAATATTTTTTCAAATCCCAAAAAAAAATATTGAGGGAATGATTTGAAAAAAATTAATGAAATTTATATATTAAATATATTTTTGAATTTAAATACCAATAAAATTCACATGCATAATGTATTGTATAAATTTTTCCATCTATTAATGAATTATATTAATAAATATAAAATCATCTTAAATATGATAATAAATAAAATATTGATTGTTGTTACATATTCATAAGATTTTGAAATGAGATTTTATCTTCCTTATTTCCAATGAATATCGAGAAAATAACTAAATGTGGTATCATTGAAATATTTTTCGAATCTAACATATTTTTACGTTAAAATTACACTATAAAACTTTGTTATATTAATTTAAGATGGATTCATCGTTGAAACAACTAGATATGGTATAGTTGAAACAATTTTAGAATCTCAAACTCTTTTAGGTTAAAAAACATTATATGAATTTGATTTGTTCAATTAATTTACGATTAGAAATACTTTCAATATTTATAACTATTTTACAATATATGACATTAATTAATTGAAGCGTAGATTAATATGTTAGGTTTAAACAAAAAAATGGTTTTCTTTAAATTATGGTGTCTATTTAAAAATAAATAAAGTGAAAAACCATATTTGCAATGCTTCTATTCATAAATAGTTGTTTTAAGTAGACTTAAAATAAATTAAAAAAAATGGATTAAAGATGTTTGATCAATTAATTAGACAATATTATGTAAATAGTGGAGTTATCATTTGAATAAATACATTTTTTTCAATAATTAAGTAATGGTCTTTAGGGAACTTTTAGGAGCCATTATTATAAGTTTATTATTATTATTATTATTATTATTATTCAATAATTAATCAAGTCATATATGATGTCCTTATGTATATTTTGCCTAAACATCACCATTAGTAATATTTGAAGCCCCTTAACATAAGGATTTGGCTAAGTAGAGAAGAATATTCTTCTAGTTTTCATTTTCAAATAATTCATACAACAATTTTTATTTTTATTTTTAATTTAGATGTGAAAATTTTTTATATGCATTTAATGTAGTTTATTTGATAAATTTTAAGATTCTATTTGAATTATGAAAAGTAATAGAAAAAGAGAGGAAAATGATTGAAAAATAAATTCGATTTGTCTTGTTTTGTTGATGGTACGATGTGTGAAATAATACCTTTTATTTTTTATTTAAAAAAAAAGACGAATCAACTCAAATAATTACATAAGGAAAATCTGTCTCGAGTTTAAACTTATATCTTATTTTTTTTAATCTTCTTTTTATCACTTTTTCCCTTCAACTTTTTAAGTGTATCAATAATAATGTTACTGCCTAATGATATCATAGAAACACGATATATGATGGTACTTTGTCTTGAAACAAAAAGTCTAATTCTTTTGGTATTAATCCAATGACAAATTTTTATTATTTTCTTTTATTCCAAACAAAAATTTGGTAGACTAATTATGAATGTTGGCAGCATTTGAACCATCTCTCTCATCCCATTACTATGCTTTAAAAATATATGGATCTTGTGCTGTTTTTCCTAACACAAATCATTAGGATGATTCATGGTAAGAAGAGTTAAAACATTAATAATAAAACAAAGTATTTTTATTTTATAAATTTCAAGAAGCAAAATGGTTAAGTCATGTACAAAAACAAATAAAATTGATAATATTTCATTCAAGTACTTTTATAATAACAGTAAATAAAATTGTAAAATATTAGAGAAGAAATAAGTTGGAAGTTATTTGGGAATTATTTTTTAAAATGGTTTTTTGTTTTTCATAATAAAAAATATGGAAAACACATTTGACAACTAAAAACTGTTTTCTATTTTATATTTTTAATAACAAAAAATAAAGTATTTTCAAAAAATATATTTTAATTATTTTCACTTGTTTTTACGGTGATTGTGTTACTAAATAATTATACAAGCATGTACAATAATTAAAAAAAATATTAAATGTAAAAATTATTTTTAAAAATATTAAAAACGAGTTAAAAACATTTTATGTTTTCAAATAAACTTTTGCTTTACAAAAATTAGACAACAGTTTTGAAAAATTGTTGTCAAAAATTATTTTTCAAAATTAATTTAAAAAATAGTTACAGATAGACTTTGTAATATTTATGTCATCCACATATCTTTAGCTTACAAATTGTTAGAAGATGATTTATTTATTTATTCGCACAAAAAATTATAATATTTACTAGCATTCACAAGTTTCATATTGTAACAAATTCTCATAACGCAAAATTTATTTATTCATGGTACCATAGATAAATACATATCTCATTTGAAATCAATTTTTAGGGAAGCTTAATTGCATATTGTACCAACTAAGATTCAGAGTACTTGAATAAATCTTAATGTAATTAACGAATTGAGTAGTGGAAACTTAATTTTTATAAAAAATTATTTTTCAAAATTTTATACCAAAAACACTATTTTTATTAAGATTTGAATGATGCAAATCATATGATGTTATTAATAAATTATAACAATAAAAAAATAAAAAAATTTATATTGTGACATATATTTTTGTGAAAGTTTGATATAAATGACTTTTAGGTGACCAATAATTTTCCTTACTCCATATGTATTGAAAAATATATATTTTTTGTTTACTTGAAAAAGTTGAGAATTTGTACATAGAATATCTTTAATTTTAGGATTATTTAACTGGAAGGATGAAATACTTTCAAATTTATAAATTTAACCATTTATATTTTTTAGCTTACAAACATGATCAAACTTTGACAAAAATATCTTTATATTTTTCTTATAAAAATAATATTTGACAAAAATAGCATTATTTCTTTCTAAAAATGGATTAATTTTGGATAAAAACATCTTTATATATTTTTTATAAAAATATTATTATTTAAAAAAAATATATTTTCTTTTAAAATTTATATAAAAATAATGGAACGTTAAAAAATATTTTATGTAAAAAATGAATTAATTATCAAGTTCAAACGAATTGGATTTATAAATTTGGTATATTTTCATCATATTTAATAAAAGAATTATTAATTTTATATATAATCAAATCACACTTTTCTTATTTCATATTTTAAAGACAAATTATTTCTAAAATCGCTATTAGAAACGGCGGCTTCATGGGTTTTAGGCACTGAAAAACCCTAGTAGTGGACTGGAGAAATTAGAGAAAGCGTTTCCTTCGCCAGAAAGGCAGAAACTATAAGTTGTAGCTCAACGAAGCCTCTCTTCTCCCTTGCACCAATCCGAAACATTTGATTTTCGGCTTTTCCGTTTCTTGAACTATTTCGGTGGCAACGAACATACTGGTATATGTATGATTCTCTCTATCTCTTAGCAAAAAATTTCCACGTTTTCTCTTTCTGGGAAAGTTTCTTCCCTCAAAACAAACAGGGTTTTCAGTTTAGGTACTTTCCAACACTTTCTGATTCGTTTTTATGTTTGAATTATCAGTGGGGAAATGACATGAACTACATGCATCATCAACGCCTCGCCGTCTTGGCTCATCGGGTACTCGTAAAGCACGTGGTACTTGTAAACCATGTGGTACTCGTAAACCATTCTTTTTCTGCAACCAACAACTTCTTCTTGTATGCAAAATCTGATTTTCCAAACCCTAGGAATAACGGGTTTTCGTTTTTTCGAGCTTTCTCATTCGCGGCGGCCAACCGTAGGACACCGGACCCCGATGACCCATCCACCTTGATGAAGGAAGATGGGGTTGCTCTGTGCTCCCAAATGTGGATTGATAATTTTCGAGCACCGGATGCTACTGTGACCAATTTGACCTCTTTTCTCCGTAGATTTGAGTTGTGGGTATTGGCCTACCAAAAAGTTTGCGCTGATGAGATGGGGGCTTATATGCCCCGGAGTGCGATACAAAGATCAGCGCTTGAAGACTTGTTAGGGCTGCGCAATGCAGTTCTTGATTCTAGGTTTAAGTGGGGAGCTAGGTTGGAGTTCTTTATAAAATCTCCCAAGGACAAGACCGAGTATGAATCATTGTCTAAGAGGAAAATTAGGGCTATTTTGACTACCACGCAGCCTGCCCCATTTCAAGATAAGATAGTTCAAGAGGTTTTGTTTATGATTTTGGAGCCAATTTATGAGTCACGGTTCTCAGAGAAGTCATTTGCATTTAGACCTGGGAGAAATGCTCATTCGGTGTTGCGGGTCATTCGCCGAAGTTTTGCCGGTTATTTATGGTATATAAAAGGGGATTTGAGTACGATATTGGATGGGATGAAGGTGGGGTTGGTGATAAGTGCTTTAATGAGGGATGTTAGAGATAAAAAGGTGATTGATTTGGTGAAGGCAGCGTTAGTCACACCGGTGATCACAAGTCAGGTTGATGAAGGAGAGAAGAAGAAAAAGAAGAAGAGGAAGTATCAAAAGAAGAGGGTGTTAGCAGAAGATGAGCCAAAACCTGACCCATATTGGTTAGAGACCTTTTTTGGGTTTGCTCCTGAGGAGGCAGAGAAGCTTCCTTCTTGGGGGCATTGTGGGATTCTTAGTCCCCTTTTAGCTAATGTATGTCTAGATGAACTGGACCGTTGGATGGAGGGTAAGATTAAGGAGTTTTATCGCCCGTCAAAGAGTGATGTCATATGGAATAGTCCGGATGGGGAAGTAGAACAAGGGAATACATCTTGGCCAGAATTTGTCCCTACTAGTGGCCCAGACAAAACCAGAAAAATGGATTATATAAGATATGGGGGTCACATTTTGATTGGAGTTCGAGGACCTAGAGCTGATGCTGCAATATTGAGAAAGCAGTTGATTGAGTTTTGTGATCAGAAATATATGCTTAAGCTTGACAATGAGAGCCTTCCTATTGAACATATAACTAAGGGCATAATGTTTCTCGATCATGTGTTGTGCCGGAGAGTTGTGTATCCTACTCTTCGGTACACTGCAACTGGTGGGAAGATCATTAGTGAGAAGGGTGTGGGCACCCTCTTGTCTGTCACTGCAAGCTTGAAACAATGCATTAAGCAATTTAGGAAGTTGAGCTTTCTTAAAGGGGATAGGGATCCAGATCCACAACCTTGTTTCAGAATGTTTCATGCCACTCAGGCTCATACAAATGCTCAAATGAATAAGCTATTGTCGACTATGGTTGAGTGGTATAGGTATGCAGATAACCGGAAGAAAGTTGTGAACTTCTGTTCATACATAGTAAGGGGATCGCTTGCGAAACTTTATGCTGCAAAATACAAGCTCCGTTCCCGAGCAAAGGTGTATAAAATCGGTGCACGAAATTTGAGCCGTCCTTTGAAGGAGAAAAAAGGGCAGTCTCCGGAGTACCATAATTTGCTGAGGATGGGTCTTGTGGAGTCAATTGACGGACTTCATTATACCCGGATGTCTCTTGTACCTGAGACTGATTACTCCCCTTTCCCAAGTAATTGGAGGCCTGATCACGAAAAGGCTTTGCTTGAGTATATAAAGCTTGATGATTCTAAAACTCTGGAGGAGCAAAGGAGTTGTCTTAGAGAACATGGTCTTGTTTCACCCCAGGATTACATTTCAATGCTTGTTTGGAACTACAAAAGAAATGCAATCATAGTGGACCAGCTTTCTGTTGGGAAGAGTGGTGTCAGTGATGCACAAAGAGGGAAAGAATTGCTGCTGGGATCTACCCATGAGAATTATGATCACAGATCCAGAGGCGAGGAAGACAAGGAAGAAGGATTTCATGCAGCTCAAATTTAATAAATACATTTATATTCTGTGCTTGCCAGGCCAATTTTATTTTTTGTGCAAGTAGGCATTTGTACCAGTAAGAGGGGAAGCAATCCATGAGAACTATGATTGCAAATTCAAAGATGAGGAAAACAAGGAAGAAGGATTTCATGCTGAGCAAATGTAAGCTGTACATTTATACTCCGTGCTTGAATAGCCAAAATTTTCTTTTATAGTGGGCATTTGCACTGTTTAGAGGGGAAGCAAAATTAAATTATTGGTGCTTCTGCAATAATTTTGTTACCCGCTTTTGAAGTCAGAAAAAGCAGAGTAGGTTGTACAATTTCCATGATATTTATTTGATTTTAAAAATCCAGAGGATTTTATTTCACTGGCTGTAATTGCTAATTGTTTGTTTAACTTTTTTTGCATCTAATGCTTGGTCCTTTCAATATCTACTCTAATGCTCATTATTTTTTTGTTTTAATATTCACATAGAAAAGAAGAGTCCCTGTATGTACAAACTCTGCTGATTTTCAGTCTCTGTATGAACTTTGAACCTATCAGAACTGAGATCTATCTACTTTAAAGTATGGAATGTTAGGTTTTTTTAAATTTAGTTCTGTCAACTCCTTTTCATTTTCCCTCCCTTGAGGTTTCATCTGCTTAAGGTTTCAGCTTATTATTGCACTAATGGTCTTCTTTGTTGGTTAGATGAATTGTTAGCTTGGATTTGGAGCAATTAGCTTCAATATCTGGATTTTGGAGAGTCAATCTCTGTTTCAATAGGTTTACTAAATTCTCCGTTTCTGATTTAGTTAGGTAATGTTACACTTCTTAGTTGAATTGGATTTTCCTAGTTCAATCCCTGACTTGGATGCTGGGAAATAGAGAAAAAGAAGAGAATGAAATCTGAACCTCATTTAACTGTTTTTTGGATTTGAAAAACAAGAGCATTAACTCAACTAAGACAAATACCGTTGGCATTTGGTTCTTAATGGAAACCCTTTGTTTGTTTGCTTAGAGGACAAAGGGAAGGAAGATAAATCAAAGTTTTTAGTTTTATTTATTTTTTTAGCTTTTTCTGTTCTGGATCAGGGAAATTGAAAAACTCCATTTGACTGCAACAATGATTGTGTTGGATTATTTTTAGATTCAGTTTAATGGAGTTTGTAGTTTTTGGGTTTAATGATTATATATATATATATTTTTGATAAAGGGTTTAATTTTTTTTTTTTTTTTAATGATAGATAAGGAAAAGTTGTATATAAAGAAAAGATGGGACACCAAAAACAGTGCCCTCAAAGTTTATAGGAAGTATACAAAAGAAGCCAAAAGGCTCAAACCAGAGGGGGATGGATAAAAACAAAAAAATCACCTGCCCTTACTTAGAGTCCAACCAATTAATGAAGCTTACAAGCGAAAAAGGGCTCAAATCTATAGACACCCTAACCCAAAACCAAAGGTTACATACAAAAGAATTTTTCAATTTTTGGAGCGAAAGCTCTTCATTACCAAACGCTAACAGATTCCTTCATTCCAAACTGTCCAAAATATATATAAAGGGGCTGCTTGCTAAGCCTTTTTATGAGCTTTACCCACAAATGACCCATGCCACCCAAGAAGAGTTTCCTTCACTGAATAAGAAAGAATCCAAGACACACCAAAGAGGAAAAAAAGAAGATTCCAAAGAACCCGAGTTTTTGCACAATGAAGAAGAAGGTGATCAACCGTCTCTACTTCAAAGAGGCAAAGAAAACACCGATTTGCCAAGAAGTACCTCCTCTTTTGAAGTTGGTCCAAAGTTAAGACTTTCCCCCAAGAGGCCTCCCAATTAAAGAAAGCCACATTAGGAGGCGCACTCGATCTTCAAATACTACCACTAGGGAACAAAGGAGAATCTCCGGGTTCCAAGATAGAATAAAGAGACTTGACCAAAAAGGTCCCACACCTCGAAACTAACCAAATCACTCTATCTTCCACATCCTTGTGCACCTTAAAAGCTTGGATCTTTTGCAGAAAACCCTCCACCAACTCTAACTCCCAATCATTAAAGGCCCTTGAGAAAAGAGGGGTCCATCCACCCTCATCACCATTAAGGCTCCAAACATCGGCTACCCAAGCTTCCTTAGACTAAGAAATGGTAAATAAGAAAGGAAACGACTCACAAAGTGGCTCATCTCCACACCACTTGTCCATCCAGAATCTCACTCTGTGCCCATTACCTACTTGGTAGGCCAACCTACCACTCAAATAATTCCACTTCTTCCTAATAGCTATGCACAATCCCACACCATATCTGTCACTCACTTCGCGGGAGTGCCACCCCCCATCCTCTTCACCATTCTTTTGATTGATGAGTTGCTTCCAAGGGGCCCCTCTTTCATTGGCATACCTCCAATTCCACTTTCTTAAGAGAGCTATATTCATTAGAGAGAGATTTCTCACACCTAAACCACCTTTCCTTTTCTCCAAGCAAACCATGTTCCACCTAACAAGATGCGGTTTCTGCACAAGAGCTCCACCACCTAAGAGAAAATCCCTCTGAATCTTCTCAAATCTCAACCTCACTTGTCTTGGCATGCAAAAAAGGGACATAAAATGGATAGGCTTGTTAGACAAAGTGCTTCGAATTAGAGTGAGTTTTCCTCCTTTTGAGACTGTCTCTTTCACATTGTTAGCCTTTTTCGAAATCTCTCTTCAACGCTATCCCACACCGTCACTGATTTGAAGGGGCCCCCCAAAGGAAGACCCAAATAGCGGGAAGGGATACCACCCACTTTACACTCAAACTCCAAGGCCAAGTCCTCTAAATTAAGCACATTGCGCACCGGAATTAACTCACTTTTCTCCAAATTGATTCTCAAACTTGAACAAGACTCAAACCACATAAGAAGCCAGTTTAGATAAGTCATCTGGTCTTGAGATGCCTCACAAAACACCAAAGTATCATTAGCAAATAACAAGTGCGAGATCAAAATCTCCTCACCACTCCTACCTCTCACCCTCTAACCAGATAAATAGCTCCCACTAATAGCCCTCCTCAAGAGACAACTAAACACCTCCATGGCTCTCACGAACAAATAAAGGGAGAGGAGATCTTCTTGTCTCAATCCCCTTGAACTTTGGAAAAAACCAGAAGGAGATCCATTTACTAAAACAGAAAATTTCACAATAGAGATGCACCTTTCCACCCATTTAATCCATTTCTCCCCAAAGCCCATCTTTCTAAGCACTGCAATCAAGAACTTCCAATTCACATGATCATACGTTTTCTCCATATCCAACTTGCACAACACACTACCTTCATTGCTTTTCAAACTTGAGTCCACGGCCTCATTTGCAATCAAAACTGCATCTAAAATCTGTCTACCCTCCACAAAGGCATTTTGGGACTCCAAAATCATTTTTCCCTTTACTTTTTTAAGTCTATTAGTCAACACCTTGGCTAGCAACTTATAAAGGCTGCCCACAAGACTAATCGACCTAAAATCTTTCAGGTCTTCTGCACATCCCTTCTTAGGAACAAGAACCAGGAAAGTAGCATTTAAAGACTTTACAAATTTGCCCCCTTCATGGAATTCTCTAAAAAACCCAAAACCTCTACCTTTACAACATCCCAACAAAAAAGCCAAAACGCCATGGTGTAGCCGTCCGAACCTGAAGCTTTGTCCTTGCCTAGATCTGAGAGAGTTGCAAACACCTCTTCTTTCGAAAAGGAAGCTCCAACCTCTCAACCTCATTGCTATCTAGCACCATAAAGGACAACCCATCAATACAGGGACGCCACCCCCTTTTTTCTGGATAGAGGTTATGAAATTCCCCAACCATACTAGTTTTTAAATCATTCTCCTCGGTAAACCAGCAACCATTCACTTTCACCTTGGACAACTAGTTTCTTCTAATGTGAGCATTCACCATCCTGTGGAAGAATTTGGTGTTATCACCCCCCTCCTTTAACCACACTTCCCTTGACTTTTGTCTCCAAGAGATATCTTCCCTCAAAACCCAAGTCTTATAAGACTCTCTAGCCTCATTTCATGCTTCACACTCTTCTAGATTCAAGGCTGAAACTTTCTCCTTCTTGTCCTAATACACAACCTGGCTGAGAGCTTCTCCCTTTTTAGCCTCAATGAAACCGAACACTTCTTTATTCCAAGCCTTCAATACTGCTTTAAGGCTCTCAATTTTGCGTCTAAAACAAAGCTGAAAGTCCTAGTAAAATTAAAGCACACCCACCAATCTTTGAACCCCTCCACTTCTAACCACATGTTCTCAAATTTGAAAGGAGAGGGTCTCTCTTCATACCTCCTCAATCTAGCAGAATGGGAAAGTGATAAAAAATCGGTTTGGGTAAAACACCTTGCACAACCCATTAAACAGGCTGTCCCAGTTATCTGTCGCTAAAAATCGGTCAAGCCCGAATTGGGATTGGTTATTCAACCCACCCCTCCAAGTAAATGGACCCACCTACAGAGGAATGTCCCTCAACTCCAAATCCTCTTAACACTTCTGAAAATCTCCTCATTGTTGAAGGTAACCCTCCTCCCCTACTATGTTCTTCAGGAAATCTTATCATATTAAAATCCCCACCTACACACCAAGGGTCGCTCCATAAACCTCTTATTGCCCCAAACCCTTCCCAAAAGTCCTCTCTTTCCCTTCTACACACCAGTGAACACCCACAAAACCCCATCACAGTTCTTGAAACGACACAAAATTGAGTATTCCTCTTTTTCCAAGTCAACCAAATCGAACACCTTATTGTCCCAAAACACTAGAATGCCACTAGTTGTTCCCCTTGAATTGACTGCACTCTAGTCTAAATGTCTTCCCACCCTAAGGCTACGCACAAGCTCAATAGTCATTTCTTTAATTTTGGTTTCCTGCAAACAAACCACGTCCACCATTTGAGATTTTATCATTGACTTTATTATCTTCCTTTTATCTCTGTCATTTGCCCCTCTAACATTCTAAGATAAAATTGTTGTCTTCCTTTGCACCCCGACAAAGAAGCCCCAACAAAATTACCCAATTCGATATCAACCCTAGCTTTTTTATAGCTCACTGTCCACTCCAACTTCTTGAGTTCCCTAACAAATTTTGAAGGTAGTGATTTTGTCTTTCTAGATGCCCCATCCTGCCCCTTTTGATCAATTCTCTCCTCCATCCTCCTCAAAAGGTACAAAATTTCCTTTTCAAAACCTTATGTCGGCATACCAAGGCATCGACTGAATTTTGCAAGGCAGCTAAAGTTCCACCCTTCATCCCGCCCTGCCTTTTCCAGTTGAAAATCAGTCATCTCTGCCAGTGGCCTCAGTGGCCTCGCAAAAACCGACCCAATCAGGACAATCGCAAGTTTAGTCGCACCATCACTGCCTACCGAACCACAAGGAAGCTCTTTGCGGTCATCGAGGACCAAAGTATCCTCAGAAGACACTACTCACAGAGGATCCCAGTCCATAGCCATTGCCATTGAGCCTTTCGACCCACTGGAAGCCCCCTCCGACACTAATAGAGCTTCGTCAGGCCCCAAGAAAAGAGAAAAAGAAGATTCACCTCGAAACCCCAAAGAAACAAGTGAGCGGGAGTGAGAAACAGGGTACCTGGAGGCTTCCGCCATCAATGCCTTGTTGGTGAGCGTCGGTCGACCTGAGAGCAACCTCCCGGTGGTGAAGTCTTCGTAGGCCAGCACCACCGGCTCCATCCCATTGCTCTCACGTCGGTCTCTGGGGAAGCCCTAGGAGAAAAGAGCCGCCCAAAAAGGAAAGAAGGGGGATGGGCCTCTTTAATCTTAGGCCCAATAGGCCCCTAAAAGCCCTTAGCCAGGTCTACACCCATAGGATTGAAAGGGTTAGAGCCCACAACCCAGCTCGCTCCACCCGTGGGCTTTTCATGCACCCACTCACTTGGGCCTAAAACCTCTTTTCCCTTTTTCTCCACACAGCTAGCTGTCCTAGACCTAGGCCCAAGAAAATCCGAGTCTAGAACAGTACCCTTAGCCTACCTGCTGCACCAACTGCACCCCTACTCCTTCCATACTCTAGCTGTTCCTTTGACCCCAATTTCTGAACAACAGGTTGACTCTCCCTCACGCTTTCACCAGTGCGTGAGCCACCCACAAATTCATCCCTAACCTCTCGTCCTGCACTTCTACAAGACTCAGACCATGGCACTACTTGAGAAACCCATGGAGGGGCTTCCCACCACAGACGAACCGCAAAGCAAGTTTGACCGACCACCACCACCTGCAGTGACCCTAGCAAATCCTTCCCAGTGGTTCTCCCCATTGCAGTTGAGAAAAAAAAGTTGTTTCCTCATCTATAGCTACAAAACCCTCACAGCTCTCCCCAATCCTCTTGAAAACCTCTCTGCTCCAAAAATGGAAAGGGAGTCCTACAATCCTCACCTAAACTTCCTTAGCATGGCTCCCATTCCAAAAACACCCCACTTCAAGTCCTCATCTTTGCATCTGAAACTCTCTCTCATGTTGCCCCTTAAAAGCACCATATCAGCCTCACTTTTATTCTCAAACTCGAACAGCAAAAAGGCCCCACCCAACTTGGAGATTTTTAAACCCCCCCTCAAAGCCCATTGTGCATGTGCCCAACCCTTCAAGGATGACAACGGAGGAACTGAGTCTAAAATGTCGCCAAAACAACCAACCAAGCAACGACTTAACTGCTCTTCCCTACAAAGAAGTTCTCGATCCCCTAAATGTAGCCATAAAGACTCTCCTAGCTCCCCTGTCTTCACCCTTATAGCATCTGCATAAATTCCTTCCTCTTTCTCTTTGAAACTAGACCCAACCTTTTTAGAGATGGGAACACCAGGAAAAACTTTGTTCATTGCTGGAGTGGAGATTCCTAGGGCCCTCAACTTCTTATACCCTAATCCTTTGCCCTCTGGAAAAACAAGACAATACTTCTTAGCTTCCACATCTCGCACAGAGTAGAGTAAAAACCTACTAGCTTCATTCGATCGGCACTGCAACTTGAACTTTCTTCCCCCATCTTCCCAAACTTTTAGACACCTCGAACTTGACTCTCCTCTACACCAAGCTTCCACACCTTCCAACAAGTAGCTCAAACTTCTTTTTCCAAACCTTATCCAAGAGGGTAAGCCTTTGCTCCTTTCCAAAATAATCCCTCTAGGTTTACCTTAGACTACTTCAATGGAGATTTCAAAGGTCTTGGACTCCTCCGCAAACCAACATTTACCACCTCTCACCTCCGAAGCAACCATGGCATATATCCCAACAACCTTGATGAAGGGTTTAATGATTATATTTAAGATTTACTGAATTTAATTTTTTCCTTCATGGTCTTAGCAACCAAATGATGAATAATTACTGTCAAAATTTAGGGAGAGTTAAAAAGTATTTTAATGTATTTCTAAAGACTAGAGAACTCTTTCAAATGAGTGCATCATGAAACTTCATTTCTAAATTAATGAGTTTCGTATCTTCTGGGGTGGGATAAAACAAATTGTGTAACAAAATGAGGAAAAGAGTAGTTAAAAGATGCAAAGGTGTTAAAACTTCTTATTAAGCGTTGAAAAGATGATCTCTACTATGGTAGCTTGATTGCTATGATAAAATCAAATTAGCAAAGAAATCCCATGGATGATAGGATACTTCAAACAAGCATCATAATTACAAGGCTAAACTTAAAAATGGTTGCCAACTAACTGTCAAAAACTGTAGTTGGTAAAGTTAGACCTTTGTTGAAGTTATTCATAGTTGACTTTTGAAATCTTGTAATGTCCTGATTAAGAAGAGAGCTATACCTGCCACAGCCATCTGCTTCCAATTAAATTGTCTGTACTCTAGTAGGAACTGGGATAAGACATTTCAATCTAATTGGTTCAGTGTTTATGACTCAGAATTGAACTGGAATTTAAAATCTATCAAAAAAAAAAAAAGATCGCTGGATTTAATGGTTCTGAAAGATTCAGGTTTGTTTTTTTCATTGATAAAGTACATTCTAATTTGCTAGTGGGCTTGTCATAAGAGGTGGTACAAGAAATCCGGACTGAAACCCTCATCAGGTTTGGAGAGTTCATGCCTGGCTATAGTGATGGACTAACCCGCCATTGTGTAGGCTATTCACCATTGTACCAAAAAATTTGACATGTTTGGAATTATTATTCTCAGTTCTGGGAATTATTTTCTTCTTTAACAAGGGTTGTTTGCTACAGACAATGTAAGATCTTGTTACCATCTTGCTCTGTTGTTTTTCCTTCCTGTTCTGCTTATTGTTATGTGATGCTTGCTTAACGAAGTATTTTGTTACTACTAGTTGCTCTCCATCTTAGGAGTGACGTCAATCAGTAAGCTGAAATTCACTATGCAGTGTTCCTTGAAATGCCAGAATCCACATCTCCCATCCTTGTTGTGCCTGAGGATGCACATGGACTCGTTGTACTCTCAAGGTATGTATGGATTTTTATTTCCATGTTCTCATTGTAGTTCACTGATGTTACAGAGTTGTATTTATTGATGGTGTGGGCTGCACAATATTTCCATCGAACCCTGGCAGTTTCTGTGCAGTGTTTGGTGTTTCCAAGTTCAAGGAAATACATATTTGTTTGAGATCTTGCTCCTTGCCACAAATGAGAAATTGACAAGAAAGATGTTCTTGCATTTTTCTTATTTCTCATGGATTTTTGCTGTGAAAGGGCCAATATCTTTGAGATCTGTATCCAAAAATCTAACTGACAGATGAGAATGGAGAGGGGAGACAAATCTTTGTCATCATTATCCTCCCTCTCCCTCCCTCTCTCCCTCCCTCCCTGTCTCTCTCTCTCTCTCTCTCTCTCTCTTTCTCTCTCTCTCTCTCTTTTGTTTTAAAGAGAATAATGTAAACTCTGGGGGCCCTATATCCTCCACGGAACTCTTGTATGGGAAGGTTTTCTATAAAATGGTCTACCTGCTTCTCTCATTCATGGGTCATAACATTCTTGAATCAAATTAAGAACCTGCCTCATGCATTCTTGGTCCATGCATTGGTTTCTCATTTGACTTCAATTCCCTTGTAAGCTTGTTAACAAGAGGAATATCTCATACTGCTCCAAGCTCTTCATCAAACAAAGGGTTATATGGTTGATTTTGTCCTTGGCCATTTCTTTACCAGTTCTAGTATATCTACAATGTTGGATTGATTACCATCAACCATTCTTTTTTTTCTTTGATTGGTAAATAAGGATTGTATTAAACAGAATGCCATCAACCATTCTTTCCATTGGCATGGTCATTAACTTTTGATGCTTTTTTAAGTAATCTTACTTTCATATGAACTTTGTCGCGTGAAGGCTGCAATCTTGATTTAACTTGATTCATGGCCTTAGGATCTTTGAGGTATTTTGAGAAACTCGTCAAGAGCTATTGCTCAAATCTTGTGTGGGAGTATTTGCACTTTGTTGCAAGCCCAAAATCTCAAGGCTTCCATGTGACAACATGATTGGTAACCCTCCCTATCAATTCCTTTATTTTCATGGAAGCTTCATCATTCTTACTTGTTTTTAGGAGTATGCTGTCTTATCAAATATGCCATATATATGTGTGTGTGTGCGCGCGTGCACACACACACATGTATGATTATATATCTTTGTATATAACAGTATTATTAAAGCTAGTAAAGCTACAATGGACTAGGTAACACTTTTGAGACATATTTTAGGGAATTGCTCTAGTCCTAGTTGCCTCGAGGAAGTAAAATATATGAAGATTCATAGAAGTTGATAAGTTTGATATATGAGTTGAGCAGAAGGTTTTGGCCTTTCATCCAATTTATGGATGCTTGATATAATCATCAACAACAACTTTAGTTTAAATGTCTTGTCTTTTCTAGGGCTTCAGAATGCTAAATGTCCTTAAATGGAATTTTTTGCAACCATCAAGTGGCTTCCAATAACTAAATCTTTAGTCTGGATCATCTACACGTGGAATCACTTGTTCTCCAATCATATGGTGTAATCCTTTCAAGTCAAGTTTCTTTGTTTGGTGGATCATGTGAAGTAATTTCTAAAATTTTGGGAGAACTAGGCCTAAATCCCCCCCTTTACTGCAACCCCTATCACCTTTACCTCCTTCACCATTCCTGCCAACTCACTATTACCACCACAACCACCATTATCCCACCATTTAAATTATTTGGAACTTAATATGTATGCTCAGTAACCAAACTATTAAAATTTGGTTAAGATTCTAAATTCCAGGATTTGGCATTTTATATTCAAAATCATCCAATATCTGATCCAAGATGTACCCTCAGAAACATGTGCTTTTTAGTACAAAGTTTAGTTACGGACCAATGGATGGAAAACATTATAGGATAAGAAATTAGAACAAAATAGAAAGGATGAAATAAATCCATAAAACAAACAGTTTCAGTTCCCTCCGGAAGATTATTGTTACTGCTGTGTTATCTTTATTGTCACTAGAAACACCAAGGATACACTAGGTGAGGTGCCTTTTTTCTTTGAACTGAAATAAAAGCTATAGTTAACAAGTGCAACATCAATAACATGCACTATATGTGCATTAACAATACCTCAGGCAGACTGCAAACTCTAAACAAACCTATGAAAACAGGAAGTGTTGATGAGTGGACATATAGTGTTGATGAGTGGACATATAGTGACAAGTAGAGCAGAAACTATGCGCATTGGAAGCCAGAGGGAACATTCTTTCCGCAGTAATTCAACAGCAAGCTTAATGCAACTGGGTCGCTTAGGTTAATGCCCAAGATATTAGCTTTAATGATCATGCAAAGGCAAACAGCAGCTTCCAGATCAACCAGATTGTCAAGGAGGCTGCAGCATGGAGTTTTGGCTAGGGTTCCAACACCAAGGTGTACTAAACCATTCAATAAGCCAGCACATACACCCAACTTTAGGGTGTCCACAGAGCACGTGGGTGTAGCCGGTGAGTTGTGGAGGAAGCGTCTAGGATTTTCTCTGGGTTGTGGGCAAAGGACATGGTTAGAGCTGACCAAAGTAAAGAAGAGGAGGTTGAGGGACATGAGAAGGCTGGTTGATGCTATAACCTTTGAAGCCATCTTAAAGAACACCCGATAAAAAAAAAAAAGGAACACCCGATAAAAGGGAAAGAAAAACGAACCTTTGATTTGGTTTGTGAGTTGGGTTTGTATTTGGGATATTGCAAAGTGATGGTAATGGTGAAGGAGGGTTGGGGTTTTATAGATGGAGTCTGATCTGTTTGGGATATAAGAAAATACAGAGGGATTTGTGTGGGTGCACTGGATGAAACCACCTATTACAACCTGCCTCTGCATCTTGGAGGATAACATGGAATTTGTAGTTTGCTGTGTTGGTTATTTGTCTTTTCTTTCTCACAATAGAAACAAAATAAGCTCACTTTCCACAGCTGTCACAAGCATGCAGGTGCATAATATTAATTATATTTTTAATATCTGGATTTGGGATTTGAGATTCATACAGATGAATTTTATTATTTGCACGTAATTATATGTTAAATACCTGGATTTGTGATTTGAAAGCAAAAGACGCCAAATCCTTTCATTTGGTATCTGGCTCTTTGTTTTCTTGTGATGAAAATAAGCTATTTTAGAGAAGAATTGTAAGATGGGGCAGGGTCTAAAAGTGTTCTTTTCAATGGAAAAAGGAATTCCTGAATTTAAATCTAGTGTTTCATTTGAGAGTGTTTCTGTTAAACCCTGACTTTCACCAGTCCAATCTTGGTAGAAGTCGATGGACCAGAGACTCTGGTTCTTGAGGGATGGTTCTATCCAACCAGCTCAATCCTGGTCGAAGTTGATAATCTGAAACCTACGGTTCTTGAATCATAGTCCCATCCTAAAGAACTAGCTGTTTGGATTAAATGCTAATAATGTTTAGTTAAGAAATGTTATCTTACAAAAGGTATCAACAGGTTAGACTCCATGGATTCTAGTATTTTCTTAGATTTGTATTAGTAGATGCTCATTTCAGTAAGAAGCTTCCATGGCCAAAGTTTTAGGTTAAGGGCACAATTGTGGGTGTCTGCAATAAATTCCCCACTTAAGTAATTCTATTTTCCCATCTTCTACTTGTATCACAATCCATACTCTTAACTTAATATGCAGGTTAAATGTCCTTTTCGTCACTTGAAAAGGCCCAACTTACCTAGGGATATTAAATAAGCATTTGAGTTAATTTCACATAAAGCCAATTCTCATACCAGCAAGGCAAGAGAATGGCAATACAATAGTAGTATGTCCAACACACAAATCAACATATAGTGATGGTGTTGCTCTCTAAGACTATTTCCCGATGTTCTATTTTGCTATAAGAAAACCATATATTGTAAGCTATCCTAACAAATCTTCTATTGGACTGCTGCCATAAGTTTAGTACTAATATGGGTGGAGGGGATTTGTAGAAGGAACCTGTTTCTTGTTGTTTTCCTTTTTCCTGGATTTGGCATTTGGAAAATGTGGGCGTTTACAGGCAACTCCTTATTGTTGAGTTCCTTTATGTTAGCGGCTTTCTTACCTGAAGTGTTAAACTAATGTTACAAGTCTTGATCTACTTCAAGTGATCTTCTTGAGCTGGAAAATTATTAACTTAGACTCAACCTTTTTGGCTTTCTTTTAACCTCATAGTATTTCTTTCCTTAAGGTGTCAAATTTTCCCACAAAAAAAAGGGTAGAAACAGTCCTGGGAGCACCAACTATAGCACTAGGAGGTTTGTTGCAGAAAAAAACATGGTTTTGGAGAATGCAGGAATAGTCTGTTCATCTACATACACGACAGTCTGCTAATACACTAATCACTGCTCTTGATTTGCGAAACCTGAGTTGGATGGTATGAGCAGAGGCCAATGTGATGAATGCCCTACTGAAAAGCAATCAGAACCCAGATCCTTGATTTCTTCACCCAGTTCCTTGATCCTGCCTGAGTGTTAATTTCTTGCTGATATTCACAAACAAAGAACAACAGAAAAACTCTTATGCTTTTGATATCTTCTCATATGTTGCATTGATTCCTCTCATATTCACTTGTTCTTGCTTTTAGTACTTGGGTTGTAATCTTTGGAATGGAATTTAGTGTCGTTGAAAGTTCTCAATGTGTATAGTTGAGAATGGCATGGCTCACTCAATCTTCATATTCTTGTTGGCAGCTCATGTTTTGAAAACCCAGAAGCATCCCCGCCAAGTTGATAAAAAAATGGAGGAAGTTCATCTTATCATTGCCACACCAGAGCATCGGTCCGAAAATTAGGGCTGCAACTTGGATGAGTTATAAAAACTGTAACTTGGATTGGTAGGATCCGAAAATTAGGGCTGTAACTTGGATGGATTATAAAAACTGTAACTTGGATTGGTAGGATTAGGTTGGTGGCAAATTCAAACTCAACCCAACTCAACCCAATAGAGGTGTTTATCCATGTTCAATTGGATCTCTTTTTTATTTTTATTTTATTTTTAAATGTATATATATAAATTTGAATTGTAAGTGGGATAAAATATTTTTCTTTAAAAATCTGAAAAGATGATAAGTTAGATTTGGATTTGTCTAACTCAACCTTGAAAAGGCAATGTGGGGGAAAGTTTTTCGAATCCAATTTTCAAAAAATAGTTTTTAACAATAATTCTTAAAAATGGCCCCAAATAAAATTCTATTAAAAAAAATTTAAATATAAAAAATAATTTTCCTTCAAATAGGTTTCCAAATATTCTCTATATTTTCATTTCAAAACACCTTAAATTTATTCTAAAAAATAATATATATATTTTGAAAAAAATTTCAAAAAATTGTTTATTGTAAGAAATATTGTTAAATGTGTTTGCGGAATCATAAAACTATTTTTTTCCCTATGTTTTCAATAAAAAGTCAATTTTCTTTGGGTAGCATATGAAAATGAAACTATTTTTGTTATATTCATCCGGTATTGTATGGTACAAATTTTTCCAAAATTTTAAGTATTTGATAAAGCATAAATCATACCGGTTGAGACCAAATCTTTGTTATAGATTCCTTATTCTGTTTTGAAAATTAAAGTAAAAATATAATAATAGTTTTTATGAATTTATATTTTTTTAATATATTTATGTCTTTTCAAATATTTTTAGATACTTAATTTTTAGTTTTATTTCAATAATCTCATATTTTTAAACCTAAAATTTATTTCTTGGTATATCAAAATTGGAGTGGAAAAGCCCTAATTAACCTTTTTTTTTTTTTAAATTGTTTTCAAATGGAATAAGTCGATTAAAACCAGTAAAACCTCCTCAAAACCCCAGGCTCAAATGCCCGTTCCTCGTCTCAACACCCATCGACGGCCGCAATCGGAGAACAAATCCATTGTAAACCCTCTCAACCAAATTCATTGTCGAATGGTTTCTCATTCTCATTTCATCCATTGAGGTACCTTACCCTCACTGTAAATTAGTTCTCTGGAGGTGGGTTTTCGAGTTTTGTCTCTTTCAAATTTTGATTGAATTTTTGCCTTCTGGGCTTGGTTTCCTCTTCCCAGTTGTTTCTGATAATTTCTTTCTAGCTCTTTCAAGCTGAACTAGGTTTTGAGGGCATGCCAATAATCCTCTGAGGCTCCTTCGAGTCCAGGTAACTTGTCAAGATTCTCTTCATAGGTAACTTGTCACTATGCACCTGGAATCTGTACTATCTTAGTGATGAATAAATCTGAATCACTTGATGATGGTGTGCCGGCTTGCTTGCTGCAGCTGCTGGTGAAGCTTATGAATTGGGGTTTGGGGATCCTATTGCTATATCTGCAGAGACTGGCCTTGGTATGGCAGAACTTTATGAAGCTCTTAGGCCTTTGCTTGAGGAACATATGCTCCAGGTCTTAGATGGTAAGCCTCATTCCTTAAGGATTTGATTCTACAAGTTGAAATTTGCTTTCTCGTGCTTTCATGATAAATTCTTCCAACTGTTGCTTAAGTTTTTTGATAATTATTTATTTATTTATTTTTGGGAACATCCACCTTCTTCCGAGGCTTTAGTATGGGGAAAAAAAGAAAATAAAACCTGCTTTCATCACTTTCTTGTACAAGTCACTTCTATGGCTTTTGTTTGACATAATTGGGAAATTCTCAAAGAGCATTGTGGTTTTAAAAAGGTTGCATATACTGTCTATTTGATGCCGAAACTTCTTCATGGAGCCTAATGGTAGCCGTGAAATCCTTCAAAACCTATTGAAAGGGTACAAATCCTTATTTCATGTATAAATTTTTTTACAGTTTCAGGTGGGGCACTTCCCCCTCCTGGGCATAAGGTGGCTCTGCCACAGGATATTGTAATGCTTTGGGGTGCAGTTAGGTCTGTGGTTTGTATCTTTTGATATCCTTTTATATGTATAAGGAAAATCTTGATTTCCTAGAGAGACAGAGTGTGGATTTTGGAAGGCAATGGGATTGTGTATCCTACTTCTGAATCAAACTGGTAGCGGTGTTGCTTGCATGATTTACATTTGGGATATAAGAAATGAGAGTGAAGCTGGTTGCTAGCGAGCATGATTTTCATTGCGGCTTAAACCCTTCGAGCTTAAGCTTTTAAGAAAATCGGTACTTCAAAATGGTATGCATTTGGTGGGTCATGTTTTCAAACTTCATCTAATGTTTAGATTTCCAATTTATTGAGTGTAATCCCAAAGGAGGCTGTTTGTTTATGGGTCTATCACCTATGTGGGCTTATGCATCTCTTCATGCATGGGTTTGTATCTCTCCATGCATGGGTATGGGTTTGTATGTGAGGGAGGATGTTAGAGAGCATGGTGTTCATTGTGGGTCCAAATCCTATAAGTTTAAGCTTTTAGGAAAATTAATAATTCAACAGTTCTAAAAGTGGTTTTATAACCAATTCATTTATTTTAAAAATATTTTTCTTTTACATTTCAAAATATAATATAAAAGAAAATTATTTCCTTTTACAAAGTGTTCATTAATTTTCCTTATCTCAAAAGAAGTTCTCAAAAACTTTGAAAAAAAATAATTTTGAAAACTTTGAAAAAAAATAATTTTGGAAAATATACTCTTTACCTATCAAAACATAAGAGAAATAACCATTACTATTTATCTAAAATTATAGGTTTGATAATCCTAAAATTTTAGGTATTCAAATTAATGTTTTTAATTATAAAAGATAATTTAATCTATTCATATTTTATAAAAATTAAAAATTTTTTAATTCATATAAAACTTAAATTTTATTTTTAATTTATTTATTGGGATACAACATAATTTAATTAAACTATAATTTAGTTTACTAATTAAATTTTATGCTTCTTATTAACTTAATAGTTATCATTAATCTCATTATAATTCTATAAATTTAACTAATTTGTACTTCACCTCGTTTATTTATACATAGTTTATTCTACCACTTTCATATTTTTCAAACACAACTACCATAACACTCACACAACTATTAATGTAATATATATAAATATGTATATACCATTCACCCAGTCACATACTCCATGTAATAGTGCATGCCTCATTATTATTATTATTATTACTTTCATCATTCTTCTATCTTCCCACATGCCTCATTATTATTATTATTATTACTTTCATCATTCTTCTATCTTCCCACATGCATGCATTTTTTTTTTGGCCATTGTGCACATGGTTTCAAAACATATTTATTATTATTATACACTTCTAGAAATCATCTTGAAATCTTATAATTTTTTTTCCTAATATTTTCTAATCCCTTAAGCCACATATAATAATATATTTATTTACTCATTTAATTTTTGAAATTTCATTGCTTAGATCTATTCATCTAATAAAATTTTGAATTTCCTTATTTTCATCACTGAGACAACCTATATTCATAATTTTAATATTTTGATCTAAAAATTTTAAATAGATTAACCCTAACCTAAATTGAAATCTTCCAAAGATATATATATATATATATATTCATCTAAAAACTTAAGATTTTCCAATTTCCAATAATAAATCAACTCATAATCTTAAATTTATAATATTTTGATATTAAAAAGAATTAAATAAACTAATTGTAATCTAGATTGATTTTTTTTTTCAAAGAATATCTAGAGTGTTCAGAACTAACTAATGAATATAATATATTGATTTAGGGTTAGAATTTTACCTGGAAGACTCTGAATCTCTAAACCTTCAGCCCTATAATCTTCAATTTTCTAATTTTGATTGATAGGGTTTTCTGAATAAAGAAAACAAAAGGAAAAAAAAAAAATCTAATTTATACCTAAGATTATATATTGTAAAAGGACTCTTTTACGTACCCTTAATGAGTTTAATTAATTAATTAATTACTTTATAATTTACTATTTTGCCCATAAAGTAAATTTTGGCTTGTTACATCCTCCTCTCCTTAAAAATGTTTAGTCCACTAAACTTGATATACCTGAGTTTTGGGGTGTTATATTGTCAGGGAAGTACTTCAAGACCCACATGTTGGGACCATATCTTTTTCAAGACCCAAGTATGTCAAGTTTAGAGGACTAAATTTTTTTAAGGAAGGGATGATGTAACACCCCAAAATTTACTTTAGGGGCAAAATAGTAAATTATAAAGTAATTAATTAATTAATTAAACTCATTAAGGGTGAAAGAATCATTTTACAATTAATAATTCTAGTTATAAATTAGATTTTTTTTTCTTCTTGCCTTTTTTATTTAGAAAACTCTATTAACCAAAATTAGAGAATTGAAGATCGTAGGGCTGAAGGTTTAGAGGTTCAAAGTTTGAAGTTCAGATTCCTCTAGGTAAGATTCTAACCCTAAATCAATATATTATATTCGTTAATTAATTCTGAACACGCTAGATATTCTTTGAAAAAAAAAAATTCAATCTAGATTAGGGTTAGTTTATTTAATTCTTTTTAATATCAAAATATTGGAAATTTAAGATTATGAGTTGATTTATTGTTGGAAATTGAGAAATCTTAAGTTTTTAGATGAAAAAAAAGGGATTCTTTGGAAGATTTTGATTTAGACTAGGGTTAATCTATTTAAAACTTTTAGGTCAAAATATTAAAATTATGAATATAAGTTCTCCCATTAATGAAAATAGGGAGATTTAAAATTTTCTTAGATGAATAGATCTAAGCAATGGAATTTCAAAAATTAAATAAGTAAATAAATATATTATTATATGTGGCTTAAGAGATTGGAAAATATTAGGAAGAAAAAAAATTATAAGATTTCAATGTATTGGGTTATTTCTAAAAGTGTATAATAATAATAAATAGGTTTTGAAACCGTGCATAGTGGTAAAAAAAAAAAAAATGCATGCGTGTGGAAAAATAGAAGAATGATGAAAGTAATAATAATAATAATGAGACATGTACTGTACATGGAGTGTGTGAGTGAGTGTATATATATATATATATATTACATTGGTAGTTGTGTGAGTGTTATGGTAGTTGAAAAATATGAAAGTGGTAGAATAAACTATGTATAAATAAACGAGGTGAAGTACAAATTAGTTAAATTTATAGTATTATAATTAGATTAATGATAAATATTAAGTTAATAAGTAGCATAAAATTTAATTAGTGAAATAAATTGTAGTTTAATTAAATTATGTTGTATCCCAAGAAATAAATTGAAAATAAAATTTAAGTTTTATATGAATTAAAAATTTATTAGTTTTTATAAAATAAAAATAGATTAAATTATCTTTCATAATTAAAAACATTAATTTGAATACCTAAAATTTTAGGATTGTCAAACTTATAATTTTAGATAAATAGTAATGATTATTTCTCTTATACTTTGTTAGGTAAAGTATAGATTTTTCAGAATTATTTTTCTCCAAAGTTTATGAGGACTTATTTTGAGGTAAGAAAAATTAATGCAGATTTTGTAAAAGGAAATAATTTTCTTTTATATTATATTTTGAAATGTGCAAAGATGTTATTTTTATTCTTATGCATGAATCAAATATATGTTTTGTATGAAAAATATATTTGAACATTTTCTTTATTTATGAAAAATGAAAATTGTGGAGATATGATATTCTGTATTTGTAAGTTGAATGAATAAAACAAAAAATTTGACTCTGGTTTGATCGACCATTGTCAACGGGATATAATAGTTGATTTTTCGGCTATTGTCAACGGGATATAATAGTTGACCTTTACATTTTCGTGGTTGGAAATGTAATTAATTTGGACCCCAACCTCTAGGGGTTCGGTTAGAGGTTACTAGTACTAGTAGTGTTTGGTTCCGTCCACCTTAAAAGGAACATTTGAGGCTAACCACCTATTTGTAAAGTCCCACTTAAATGAACACTATTTGTTATTTGATAACTAGAGTAAAAACAATTGAAATGTATTTGATTTAAAATGGATATGAAATGATTTTTATATATATGAAAATGTTTGTTGAATTGTTTAAAAACATTAGTATGTTTAATTCAAAAGTTTTTTAAATAGAGTAGATGATATATTTCCTATTTGTAAGTATAATTGAAGACATTTGATCAATGAAACTATGTTAATATGTCTTATTGGGCTTTGAGCTCATCCCCCTTTGTTGATAACTTTTTAGGTACCCTCAGTTCAGGCGAGGAGTGAAGATTAGGAGGGGAAATTGGCTTGTTAGGACATGTGTCAAAACTTTCTTTATTTTTTAGCATTGTTTAGATGTTAAAATTTGTTTTCCATTAGTATTATTTGAGTTTGGAGTTATTTGGACAATAACACTTGATTTGATGTGTTAAGACCACCTGGTCACGAAGCTTATCCAGGAGATGTTCAGAGTTTGCCTCGATTTGGTACCGCTCTTGCGGCCCGCACTAAAACAGTGCTTTATCCCTAGATGTCCAGTCAACCGCTGCGCCTCAACGCATTTCTGGGAAAACCAGCTAGCTCTGGGTTCGAGTGACATTTCACCCTTAACCACAACTCATCCGTTGATTCTTCAACATTAATCGGTTCAGACCTCCACTTAGTTTCCCATTCCTTAGTCGGAAAGATATGTGGCCTTGAAATAGGGAATCAACTTATGTAATAGAGTTGATAAGTTTCAAAAATTGTTATTTGGAGATTTTAGAATTTTTGTTCTACGACTTTAAATAGGAAATTGGTAATTAGTAAATGGTAAAGTTTTAGTTACAATACGAATATTTGTGTTGTTTCTATTTTGTGCATTTGAGCTTGAGGTGTGAAATGACCATCATACCCTTGGAGTGTGTTTTGGGGTGTGACAGTTGATACATATGAAAAATGGTGTTTAAGACTGTCAACGGCTCGTCTTAACCGTTGGTTGCGCAAGGTAAGTATGACAATAATCTCTTTAGTCCTGCCCATCCTTCAAATATGTAAGTTGGGTTTTAATCTGTCTTTCACTCTGCTTCTCTCTAGGTTATGAGCAGGCATTCTTGGAAAGATCAGGCTGCACAACCCAAGATCAAGTGCTTCACCCAGGTGAAGGCTCGGCCCCCAACTTTTGTTGCCTTTATGGGTGGGAAGGCACAGCTCTCAAATACAGACCTCAGGTTCTTGACAAAGTCTTTGAAGGAAGACTTTGATTTGGGGGTATTCTCATCAGAATCATGCAGCGGTCCATTCCAAAGAAAGTAGGGGGTATTGGCAATGCCAAAAGCACTTCATCTGCTGGAAGAACCGCTGAAAGGATCTCCTCTGACAAGAGAAGTGTCTTCACTTCTGAAAACGCCAATGTAATTACATAGAAGGCATTTTTGCGAATATGTTTTGGGCCAGTCCATAAAGCTTAATAAGATGCTGAGTTTGAACTGTTCTTAAGGTCTTTGTACTGTCCAATACCATTGTCCTATGTAAGAACCATGGGAATGAATGTAATGATACCCATGCCCTATTATTTATATATGCCATCTTCATTGGATGCTTCATGGAGGAAAATGTTTATACATGAAAACCAGTAATGTTTTGATACATGGGCCCACTCTACTGGTTGGACCTGTCAGACTGGTCCTTCACTAGGACTTGGTGATCAGCATTTTACATAATTGTTATGGACAGGTCTGAAGGGCAGTAAATGATGCTAGGAGAACTGGCCATGCTGCTGAAACCTTCTGGACTAGGATTTTATGTTCCAAGAAGGATTATCTGCTCTTTTGTTTTTTTTTTTGGTGGGTGAGAGAGCAAATTTGTGGAGAGATGAAATAGAGACGTATGCAAGTGGGCATATGAAAGCTGCAGGTCATTGTAATTTGGATGGCCTTATATAGGGTGATTTTGACTGTCAGGAGATGGTCTGTAAGGGCATACAAGAAGCCAAGAGGATATGGTTGGTTCTTGACAGGGTGGCCCAACAGGCAATATGCATGGTTTTTTGTTCAGGTGGGTTGCAGTTACTCATAGAGGTGGAGTTGGAGGTGATGGGGATGGCCATCTCTCGTCAATGTCCTCTTTACAGTACACCCACACCCACCCCCACAGCCATAGCCACCGCCCACATTAAGCATACTCAAATTTATGAACGGCTAGAAGCAGAAAGGTTACTATGTGAACAAAGGACAAGGACACCCTTGTGGTTCGAAGTTTCAACCCAATTCCATCCTTCGAAGATTTATTGCCAGTCTCTTTATCCTCTCACCTTAAACCCGTAACAATCAAAGTTGGTACCATCTCTTAGTTTCTAGAGGTGTTAGTAATAATCCATCCTCCAATAATTCAAACTAATTATGACTTTTCATCCTGATATCACCTATTTAATTTAACTTTATCTATCTCATTTGAAAATCAAGGAAAGGGAAGTCAAACATTTTATGAGATTTGACATCATACCCATCCTAATAATACCGTGAGAAGAGATACATGAGCATTTTATCTAAAAAGGATGACCGCCATTCATTATTATATCCAATATATTACTAGGATTAATCCAAGTGATTACTGCATGTGTAGCTAATTGAATAGCAAAACTTCTTCCAACACTTTCAAAATCTCCTATGTAGCAGTTACGAATGAAATCTACAAAAATATACCGAGTCTCTTCATTTAAAAGAAAATAGAGTGGACCCTACACTACATCGGATCATATAGACACAATCCAACCAGCCTTACTGGAATGAGTTGTCTAAACTTTGACCTCCCACTACCATCCATACCAACAATACTCATTGAAATGTACCTTCCATGACTTTATATCCTTTGCCTTCCTTTTTTCTTTTGTCAAGTTTCATCAGCTCACCTTCACCATGAACCCACAAAAATTGGGTGTCATTTCTGGTTTATAAATTAAACTCATCAAAGCATCTCCCATTCTACAGGAAAAATATTACAACAGAGAATATACATATATGTAAAGTGCAGGTTTCTTACTAGGGTTTGGGACCAATTCTAGTAGGCAGCTAGCCTTGCATGCAACATTATTACTTGTTAGAACAATCCCATATCTGCTCAAGTATCAAAGGTATTCTGGCTTATTCAGGCACAAATGGTTTGGACAACCAAAATACAAAATCTGTGAGGTCTCTAGCTGCCATGATCAGCTAGGATTTTTGCCTCCATTGATGATGCCGGGTCAACTTAACGCTTCATCGTTTTCCTTTATTTTCTTCCAAGTTCTCCTAAAAAATTCTGTTTCTGTGACATGTGATACCATATTCTTCAATGGTATTGTTGACTGGATGAGGAAAAAACAAAAGTACAAGCAACAACATCAACAATCCCCTCCATCCATCCCTCATTCCCTGGTTTGACTTCTTTCAGTATGTGGCTGATGAGTTGTAATGAATGCTTATATCACCGCTTTTTTTTGACTCCTTTGTTGGCTTGAAGACCTGCAATGATCTATGAGTTTCCCTAATATGTAGGATGGGGTATTTATGAAGCTTGAAGAAGTGAACTATTCTTTTCCTCATGGGAACTGGCCAAAAGCAATAATTCCATTAAAGATGCTTTGATGCTTCAGGGCTTTGAATATTTCTCCGTCTTAATCTGCCATCAACCTATTGTAGATCTTGTCGTGTCGTCTGGGAGATTCGAGTCCTGGTGATTTTCTTATGTAGTCTTATCTATCACCATCCATCTTTTGAGGATAATTCTACAATCCTCATCCTCTTATGCCAAAGGCTAAAGATATTCTAGATCTTGTTGTGAAACTTCTACACCTTGTATTTATTGCTTCCCATTTCTTTACACAGGATTAATTCGTGAATCGAAAGATGGAAACAAGGAGCACTACTAACCATAAAATTAGGGTTAGTTTCATGTCTTGGACTTATGGCCCAAGTTTTAATACGTAACCATAAAATTAGGGTTAGTTTCATGTCTTGAACTTCTGGCCCAAGTTTTAATACGTAACCCTAACTGATGCCCCAGAAATTATATGAACACACGAGTATACATGCTTCTATGGGTTGAGCTCTTGGACCATTGTGTCTCGCTATGCATATGATCCTTATCCTAAATAAACCCCGGTTGTCCGATAATACTTGAATAGAGATGTCATGCATATCCAACAAAATTGCTGATTATCTTCCCTTTCTTTCTAGCCAAGCATGGAACTATTATCTTTTTGATAAAGAGGATGGAGATATGTGAAAAAGCTACCCGAGCACTGGATAGTCTTCGCATAGAAATGGTACATTAATTACATTATCGGTATGGGGCAGTGTATTAAACATCATTAGTTCAATTAATTCACTGCTCTCCCTCCCATATGTATGCACATATCTGAGGGCATAAAGTTATTCTTCTTTTCTTTAAGTTCTTTCTTTCTTTCTTTCTTTCCTTCTTTCTTGATATAGGAGGTGAATGAGATACAATTCATATGAACTTGAAACTTCAGTGATGCTTGTGAGGAACATACCAACTTAGTAGGCTGGTTGGAACTCATGGAAAGGGACTCAGAAAATATAAGAAAGACCACTTAGGATTCCTTTCACTTCAAGGGACCAACATAAAAACCATATCAGATCAAGTAAAGATAAATATCCCTTGACAAAAATGAACAATTGATCATTGGGTCATTAGTTAATTATAATTAGGCTGGAAATTGAAGTTCCAATGACCACGTGACAAGGTCAACCATACGTGATGATATCCATCAAGACAAATATAGTTGGTCTGCCCAAAGACTTTCTCATCAGAATCTTGCTAGCTTTTCTAATTTGGACTCATTGGCAACAAATAAATCCCAATATGGTAGGGGATGAAAGCAATAATATGCCTTGTGAAGCTTTAGGCCTGCCATTAATCTCTTTGTTTTTATCCTTGACATGCAACCCCTTATATTTAAAACCCTATATATTGATGGTGATCACTGAATTGAGAAATGTTGATCAGGGTAAACCACTTCACATTATCGTGTGTTGAGCTGGTACTTTACCCGATGATCTTTCTCGTGCTACTCTCCCCATTCTAATGAAAAAAGCTCATTAATATTTCTTAAATTTATTTCAATTACCACAACACTTAAGGGTAGTTCAAAAGATGCAGTAGTCATGATAATATAACCGTGGCCTGAATTAATCATATTGAGGCTTAACAACGCATTACTTCTCAATGGAAGAATAGGATTCACAAAAGATCAGGGAGAATAAGATACTTTTAAGTTTAATTGAGGGTCTAAACCCAAACAAATGGTCATCATCAAGGCGGTTTGAACAAATTAATATTCGCTATTGCAATTTTTGCAGTGGATTGAACTAATTAAACTTGTTGATTTAATGGCCTAGTCCCTCTAAGAATGTTCTAGCATATAAAAAATTTACGATTCTTGTATCGTTAAGGAACAAAATATAATAACATGATATAGATAAAAGATTAGTTTTACCCATTTGAAAAGTTTGGTTTCTCATAACGCCTTCATAAATAATTACTGAAAGATCATATGATCAAATAGGGATGGCAAACATCGATCAATCTTCTGTCTAAACACCTGTCTGATGAATAATTAATATATGAATTAAGCAGATGATCCACGAGAAAGCATCCACGATATTATTTGGCCTAAGCAAAAGCTTCTTCAGTGTAAGGAAATTGTACCCTATGCCACTTGATCAGATGATATGATCTTAGAGCTCATTCAAACTAGTCATTAAGAGTGAAATCCTTGTACATTAATTTGGAACGTATTGGTACCATTTATTAGTGATCCTGCAAGTAGAATGTCCACCAAAATTTTAAAAAAGCTTTCACAAATTCAATTTGTGTTTAAGCTAGAATACCATGAAAAGATTAACGCTTGGAAACTTTTGTCTAGGCATAGTCCTCATTCTAGCTCAGAACTTCATTAGTTGATAGTAGATCCATACCACTCCAAATCCTTTTTCTCTACCTCGTAAATGGTCTCCTTAAACTGCTGAATTCTATTACTTCTGAAATAAGAACTTTCAAAATATGATCAGACTGCCATGCATGAGAAATCCATAACCAAAAGCTTAATTATCTCTAGTTGGCTTAAGATCTCTGAGCACTAACCTGTGTTATCTAACAGAATTATAGGTTTTTCCTATTCCACCAACACAGAAAAATAATCTTAGAAAATGGTGATTAAGCCACGTATTTTTAAACCGAAACTACGTAGCTCCAGGTTTAATGATATCAAATCTAAAGCAACATATATGAAAAAGAACTTCCCACTCCTTAGATGTGAACTGAGTCTCCAAATTCCAGGACAACACTTTCTGGAAGATTATATGGAGTAGATTTCAGCTTCCCAGTTAAGAGAAGCGTCGAATAATTAAGAAAGCAGTTTGGAATAAAAAAGATATTTGTCATAGCACTCAGGATCTTGGTGAAATGGCCACTCCCAGACTTCTCGTGAACAAATTTAATGACATTAAAGTTTCCTCCTATGCACCAAATGAAGTAGTATAAACCATACAAATCAGCTAACACCCCCTAAATTAAAGCTGGTTCTAAGCCTAGGAGAAGCTAACAGTAGGTCACCAGCTATCATTACTAGCTAGATCAATGGACAGTTTTGTGCATGACAAAATTGAACTCCTTGGAAAAGGATGATGTCAAGGTTAGAATCAGTATCAGTCTTTATTCTTTCTTTATCTTCAAATCAAGACCATGAAACCTTTCTGATCCTTTTTCTTCTTTGTTGTATCGAAAACTATAGTCATATATTTTAAGTGCCAAAAAGTATTCTGCAGATTTAGGGTGCACCGGAGTATACAAAAGGCTGCAAGAAAATCTGGAAAGTGTCATATAGACTATCAAAATGTAGAATAATATGTATGCTATGTGTGTTGAATCAACTAAGTTACAAGAGGATTGTAGTATATGGGTTATGAAATATATATATATATACACACACAGAGAGAGGAAGGCATGAACTATGCACTACAGGTTGTGCATGCAGAAGAATTATGGAGTTTGATCTCATGAATACAAATAATGGAGAATTTCATTCAATTAATACACACCGCTATCTCTCTCTCTCTCTCTCTCTCTCTCTCTCTCTCTCTATATATATATATATATATATATATATATATATATAATTGTTGTATGAAATTGTCTATGAGAAGTTTTACTTTGTAAAGTTCCATGCATCATGCATGCATGATCTTGTGAAATATTTTATGGACAAAAACTATTGATGAATGTTAAAGTCACACGAATCATGAAAATTCTTCAATAAAGTTCCAAAGAGAGGAGGCTATATGGTGGGGAAAGCTAGGGAGTTTGGGATTGAGTACTCCAAAGAAAGATGTGGGATGGCAATTTGTGAGGATAGAGATGGGCACGCAGTCCAGTTGTGTCCACCAGCCACTAGGGAGAGGAGACAAATGTGCTCTCCCTAGCAATTAGGGTTCCAATGACTCCTCATGCCTAACCCCTCAAAATTCCCATAACCCTAGCTAGTTGACGCCTCCGATAATATCTACAATGTCTATGGCAGCCCAGTGGGCGAATTGCCCTGCTAATTAAGCCTATGGAATTAGGATGTTATATATACACATATATATACCATGCATCCAATTGAAGGATGATCGGAATACAAATAAAGGGTATTGCAACAAATTAAGCATATATAACAATAAAACAATAAACTGAAATTTCTACCCAGCTAGTACCCCTACATATATGTTGGGGATTCTATAAATATTTTGGTTTTTGGGTGGCAAGAAGGCTAAATCATCAACCATATATAGAAAAGTCATTCTCCAGGTCTGTTAGGAAATTTATAGCCTCGCCTGTTTGGAATGGTATAATATGATAGCTCCCATGAAGAATATATAGGCAGCTACCTAGCTAGGATAAAATGGGAGGATAATAACTAAAGTCACAGGCTCACACACAATATGTACACAGAACTGTCATATATCTAGGATGGACCTCTCTAACACCAATGCATTGCACGCCCACAAGTTGCATACACGCTACACATGCGGGTCTCTGTGGGTTTGCAGTATGAAATAATTGTTACAACCTGCTAAATAATAATAAAAAAAAGCTATAAATGTCTTGATGGCTTAGACTTGAGCTACAATACAAATTACATAAATGTGAGTGCAACTGTGTAAGTGTATGTAGAGAGGACTGCCATTTAAGTTTGTGGGATGGACTGATGCTTTTGCATACGAAGATTGAAGAGTAACTAAAAATGGAAATACTGAATACTTGGGTGTTGGTTGTAGAGAGATGCTTTGTGGGGTGTGGCCCTCTCCAAAGATGATGGTACTTTTTTTTACATTTAACCTTTCTCTGCAAGACTGAAAACCAAGAGCAAAGACAAAAGTGCTTTTGGGGTTAGTTAGTCCCCCTCTCATCAACTCAGAAGAAGCAAAATGGGACAATGCATCCTGTCCTCATTGTGGATAATGGCTTTTGAGATGGGTCCAATTTCCACTACTCTCCAACACCTATGTCTCTTAGTCTGTGAGTATCAATCATGCTGTCATCATTCTCATGGCTAATAGTGAACAATGTTTTTGGGTGAGAGGGATGTTTGCGTCTCAGACCCACCCATCTGTTATTCCTTTCCCAAAACTCCACTTCCAAGGCTAAGAGCCTCACACACACACACACCCCTTTTTTGAGGCTGGTACCACAATTTAACAGTCTAAATTGCAACCCTAATCAGCCCAATAACCATCTTAGAGTAGTTTCAACCCAAACCAACCCCACCAACTAAGGTTAATTAAATAAATTAAGCACAAATTATAGATGCTAAAATTGAAAGTTAACTATCACATGAAATTGAGTGAGCGCATTAAACGTAAACCCTAATAAAGCCACAAATCATATTGAAAAACATGGATCATCCTGAAAGCTAAGAACAATAGAGTAGTGAAAGTTAAGACTTGATAAATCACTAGATATATAAAATATATATATCTATGTATGTATATGCAGTTCATTGATTACTTGAAGGGGCTGTTGTAATCTCTGCTTGCCTCTGGGATTGGATTCCACTCCCACAGTCTGTCGGAGAAGGCAGCTTGAAGTGAGCCTGGCAATGTATTGAGGGCTAACGACTGTGATGATTGCGGTACTGGTAGAGTTGAGAACTGGTGAGAGGGTTGATTAGGATTGTTATGATATTGTTGCTGCTGATTGATTGAAGCTTGTTGGTAGTTGACTAGCCTATGGAGATCATCGACTGCGTGCGGCGGCAAGGAAGATGAGCCTGTAAAGAGGGTGGTGCAGGCAGGCGGTACCAGAGAGCAAGCTTGTTTTGAGTGGTGCAGTAGAAGCCTATCCTCTTCCTCAGGAGCTGGTGGCGCGAGGGTGGCGCTAAGTGCAGGTATTGCACCGTAGGCATTCTGCTGGGAAAGCCCAAGAGCAGTGGTGACATCAGTACTGCTGCTTCCCTCACTTTCACCGATCATTTTCTCCATTTCCACTTGCTGAGATTGTCCTCCAAAGGCCTGGAACCTCTCAATGGCATGCTGAGCTGCATCTTGCTGCCTCTTATCGGCTTGTAATCCTCTCGATGATGATGGCCTGGACGGAAGAGAACGAGGGAGTGAAGGGTGGTCTTCAACCCCAGCTCTCTTATACACGCGACAAAGCGATATTTCAGCCTGAGAGGAAGAAAGGAGAGAATCAATGGAGGAAGCAATTTATGATAAAGTGAGGGACCGAAGTGAAATTTATCTGACATTGAGGATCAGTTGTAGTTGCGAGAAGTAAGAGAAAAGGGTCATGATCATGTGTCACTGAATTTAAAGTTCATTCATGGTGTTTTAAATTTCTGCGGTGCCTATTAAATAACCCAACATACGAAATAAAACCAAGATTGGAGACTCCACTGTCAGCACTCAGTACTGTCTGTGTTTCTCACAATTTAATTTTGTTTCTTCCCTTTTTTCTTTTATTAATTCCATGGGATTTGAACTCTCTTCTTTAAAAGTATGGCTGATGTGGCAAGGATGAAGGTGTCAAAACTCAGAAAATTTTCTTCCATGGCGGATGAATTAACAACAGATTGTGGAGGGAGGAGGAAGAACACCTTCTGAATTGCATCTTTGAGAAGCAGTACATATGGGTGAGAAGTCAAAGATGATGTACAGTACTGCTACTGTCCTGATCATCATCATCTGCAGGTGGGGGAGAAACCCTTATAAAGATATGATTAGCCTGATATAATTTACCTTTTGGCTGCGCTCGGTTTCCTGTTGGGGCAAGCGGTACTCGTTCATGATCCAGCTTGTTCGGATGCCTTTAGGAGCCTTCCCAGAGTAGAAAACAAGAGTCTTCTTCAGGCCAATTGGGCGGAAGTTCTCGGTCCGGATCATCCGATCAGCTCCTGTTGCCTTCCAATAGCCAGAAGTGGTGACCCGGTTGGGGCGATCCCCGTTTCGATACTTGCGGTCTCTGGGCACATAGAAGAACCATTCCTTCTCTCCAATTGCAGCCAGGGCTACTCATACAGGAGAGATGAATGCATGGTGATGATAAAAAAGAAAAAAAAAAGGAAATAAAGGAGGTAGAGAGGGCATCAAAAATTAAGAAATGAAAATGGATGAGGGAATTCATGTAGAAAAGTGTACCAGGCAGCTCCCAGGGGTCATAGCGATAGAGATCTAGAGAGGTAATGAGTTCAACGTTGAAGCGCTTGCCCTCAACCTTACGGCGAAGATAGAATTCGACAAGTTCTTCCTCGGTAGGGTGGAAGCGAAAGCCGGGCATCACCATGTCATGTTCATGCTCATCCTTGTTGTCTTCTTGGCTCATGTTGGCTGCAATTGCCATAAACTGTAAACAATATATATTGTAATCAATTCCAAATTGGCTTTAACACTCCTCTCTTTATACTAGTCGCCAACACAGAGCCTATTAATGTACGAATTTTGGAGTGGTGCAAGTGGAGGAAGATAAGGAGATGGTTAAAATCTGGTACTACACCCAACAACTTAACCCCTCTCTCTTGCTTGGTTTTTTCTCTCCCTCTGGAGTCAATAGAAAGATCTACATGGCTTTCAGGCCCTACATGGTAAGAGGTATGCCCTTAAAGGTTTTTAAGATGAGAAAGAGACATCTCAATATCAGACAGAGTGGCCACACCACCCCCACTTTAGCGGTGCCCTTGGACCTTTCTTCTACTGTCATTTCTTCAATATTTTTCTTATGTATGTATGTATGTATGTATGTATTCCTCTATCCATTTCAAATGTATACATACTTAGCTCAAATACCACTTTCTATTAATTTGTTTAATTATCACCCTTAATTCAGACTGATTTCACAATTAAATTGAATTTAAATGATAATCAATTTTAGTTTGAAAGAAAAGAATATCTACCAAACTAGAAATGTTTGTTATTTTGTACCCATGTTTATTAATTAGGGTTTATCTCTTTTTCTTTCCTTCATATATTGGTCATAACATTTTTGGAAGACTTTTCTAATAAATTGACTTCTTTAATGGACTTTTCAATAGGCATGATGCACGGATGTATCGATTTATGAAAATTTATTGGGGACTTAGTCTATTGTATTTGTTGAAAATTTTATTGAATATAAGACATAGTTCTTCATAGTATTTTAAATTAATTATATTAATTTATAAAAAATTATTGAGCACGCCATCGTCCAACATACGTGTTGAATTTCCACCCTCTTGACACTTCAATATAATTTGTTTTGCTATTAAAAAAATTAATGAACCCTTTGATGTTAAGAAAATAAAAATAGAAATTAACAATGATGATGCGTGAGGCATATGAATTTTTATTAATTAAACTCTTAATGAATGTGACATTAACATAGTATAGCAAGACCCACCATAGGAGTGAAATCAAACATATAATCATATGTTTATATTAACAACTGTTATTTTATTAGAAATTAAGTCCTTATTAAGTTTATAACCTTGAAAAGAGAATCTTGGTTATCAAGAAGATTTCATAAAACATTGAACTCTTAAAAAGGAAGTCAAAATGGGCTTCTATAAAAAGCAATATTGTTATTGCGTTGTTTTAATTTTGAACAAAAAGGCTTTTATATATATATATATATAATTTATTAAGCTTAAAAAAGGGTTTTTGACCGTATTTGAACCATAAAAAAATTTCATTTCAAATACGGTCTTATTTAGAAAAAAATTTAATGTCTGTCAGAATCGTATCTAGAATGAATTGACTTAGAAAAAAATGTGCGTTGGAAGTAGACGCGCATGTTGTACATAACGCGTAAATCATACAAGTGGTAGAGATGATGATGATGATGATGATGATGATGAATGATGATGAATGATGGTGGTGGTGGTGTTGTGGGGCTTGAAGAGGAGAGAAATTGTTGGGAATGCATAGGTGGGGATGGGTTGGAGATGATCTGTGTGTATTATGCATGTGTGTGAGAGAGTGAAGAGAGAGTCAAGGGAAACCCGTGACCACTCTCCCAAGATGATGACAACAAGAAGGCCATCTTTCTCTTTGTTCTTATTTCCTCTCATATCCTTTTCAAAATTTTGCCTTCCCTTTCCTATATATCTATGTTTTACCTATTACTTTCATGTTTGTCTCTTAATTTCCAGAAATATACACACACATCCATGAGTGTTCAGTATTGAGTATTAAGCACCACAGAATCCTCTCAAGAGAGCTTTTTGCATTTATTAGAATTATCACTTGTTCTATTCATCATATATATCATCAATCTCTCTCTTTTCAATGTATTCATCATCATCATCACCACCCCTTTAGATTTTTTATATCCATGGCCTTGTTTTGAAAAAGCTAAACCGTGTCTCATTATACAACCTAAAACATCAACATGGGTCCTCTGGAATCCTTGGAAAAAAAAGGATTTAGATAAATATACATCTCTCTCAATATCTTCCTATAAACTCAAGAAAGAAAAAAAGCAACCCCAACAGGGAAGTTTTTCCAAGGACAACTCTTTGATGATCAATATCTTTTTATCTTTATATGCACGACTGTCTGACTTTGTTGCTTCTGTCTTTTCTCTCTAGTTTCAAATGGGCGGAAAGTGGACATATTCCAGAAGGATCAATTGACTCTCAGGTTCCATGCACCTCCAAGCTACAAAGAAATATATATATTTATTTATTTATAATTTTCTATTACAGTTCTCCAATATTGCTCCCATCATCATCCTCATCATTATCAGTAGTTAAAAAAGAAAATTATACATGGAAGGAGGGACATTCGCGACGTCTCTCCTAGAAAGATAGATGGATCTAGAGTCATATATATGCAACATGTTTCAAGAATTAAGCTACCATATATGTATATATATGTATGGAGTCAAGGAGTAAGTCATTTCATCTACCAACTAAAATCCATTAGTTGCTAATAAAATAGATTCTTGATTACAGTTAGGTAACTTGCTTTTTAACAAGAAGCATGAAAATTAGGGTTGATCATGAATAAAATGATTTCACCCACTTCACTAAATTAAATTTATAAACAAAATTAATACAATCAAATCAACAATTACGCTACTAAGTATTGACTTTCTAGCTATATATATAAAATGGGAAACCCCTTATGTGGCCGTCCTTTTCAATGGACCGCCCATTTGGCTTCTTACTCGGATACAGATCAATCTTACATTCTATCAAAAATTATATGTACTCCTTACTGGAAACTTGTAGCCCCCGCCTTACTGTCCTATGTATATATATGGGTGTGTGCCTCTTTCCAAGCCATACATGTATGCATTGACCTTCCAGTCTTTTTTTCTTTTTCTTTCACGCTACACTACAGTTATTGAGATTGATTTATCGTTTTGTCACCAGCTGTGGATCATGCGTGTTACTGTGATAGAATCATGCGGAGTCTTTGAGCTTTCTGTTTGAAATCAAATGGCAATTAGAGGGTTGTTTTCTGTGGGGACTAATGTGAAAGGGAATTTTTTCCTTGGCTTAAAAGGCGATCGTTGTCTAATTTTGTACATTTCACGTGGACTTATGAACACAAGCTATGTGGAATAGATGGCTCTCCCTATTAACATGGGGCTGCTGATCCTTTTTATCTTCATTCATGTATCACATCATACATATACATGTATGCATTTTTTCAAATAATCCTTTTCCCGTGCTCATTAAGATAATATAATGGCATCTAATCTAACGACAGATGCTTACTGTTTGGGTGAGAGTCCAAATATCTTAGATGTCTGAAAAATCATCAGTGACAAATGCCAAGAGAAGTGGGTTGACTCTTATCGCATAGAGTGAAGAACCCGTGAATGTGTCTCCTGAAGTAGGGTGGAAATTCCCCAAGTGACCTCCTCAATGGAGAGGAGGATATATATACATATATGTGTGTGTATATGTGGCTCTCTACCCCACCACCCAAGCTCGGACAGAGGGGTCTCACTCATTGGATTTCATATTTTTAGTAAAAGTTAGGTTTCTGCTACAAATAAAATAGGTTTCTGGATCAGACCTGGCAAATGGGTTGGTGTTAAAACCCTCTAAAAAAGCATTAAGATGAACTGTTTCTTATGAAAAGTCTCTGTGGTGAAGCTGTCCAAATCTTCCCAAAAGTTTTCTACAGTAAATCTTTTGAACAAGTCTCACACCCTTGAAGAATCATATCAGAAGTCTTCATCACTGATTTTATCATTAAAATCTCAAAGGTGATAGTTATCTTACACTGGTCTTAGGTCTATTTTTCCTGCAGTGTCAAAAAGTAGTGGTTGTAATTTGCATGGATCCCAAACAAAACATGGACTGCATTCATTCTTAACTTAGGGTTTGCTCACATATGCTGAATGTCACAGAAGTACTGTCAAAGTATTGCTGCAGAATTGTAGCTAGGGCTTTGTGGATTGATCTACTGTCCGTTTGTTCATGTTTGTATCTCATTTTCAAGCTATTAAACTGTATATAGGTTGCATGCTAGTGGATTCGAATGCAGGGTCACCGACAAATGTATTTTGATCATGCGGACCGACTAGGTCATTTGATTATAAATATTATGTACACAAACGTGTGCAGCTTGATCCAGTTGTGGGTAGATGAATCAATTTCCATGCCCACCACAACTGTGAAATTTGCATGAATTAATCTTCCCAGGCTAGCTAGGCATTGGTTGATTAATATTAATTTATGATGAATCTCAAAGTTTCAACACCATGGATCGCATATAAAGATAGGTCTGGCCAGGTTGGGTTGGTCTCCATCATATCAATTAATCAGACTCAGGCTCTATCTATGGCTTCTATATATCTAATGCTAGCTATGCTGCAACTCAAGGGAGAAGAGCACTTCAACATCCAGTACATGAAGGTGCAAAGATTAATTAATCAAGGATATAGTTATTAGAAAATATCGGTTTTTTCAAATAAGGAACATGAAAGTTGCTATAACTATAAGAACATACAAAATTTTCTTGTCTTTCCCCTCCCCTACAAGCTAAATTTATTTGCAATTAATAGGACTATTTTTTTTTTCCGTATTCTTCGGCATTAGGGGAGGAAGTCCATAATTTTACAAACAAATCAAGGATATCATACCTCTTAATGAGATTTCCGCTAGCTGTTTTAATTGATTAATTAATCAATAAAAGAAGTCCTTAAGCAAATTAAAAAGAAAAAAAAGAAGGTTCATGGGATTCTTTAGCCATGCCACAGCTGCCACCACCTTCTCCACCACTTTGATCATTTGTTAGCATATGGACTTGAATTTCACTTGCATTAATATATACCAAACCAGTTGTTTCCCATTGAAGACGGGTATACGATAATTTCTCATTGTTAATTTGCAGTCATAATAATAATCATTCAGAGTCTTCACATGGAATGAAACATGCAGGCAAAGGTCGCACAAAGTCACAAGTTTTCCATTGTTGTGTGGAACCCATTTACATATAGATGCATGGTCATAAGCCTTACAGTCTGCTTTGGAATTGCATAATATTAGAGTCACCTCGTCGTCTGCTAAAATTCAAACAAATATCTCATAACCAACTGTGATAATAATATATATAATAGGTAGAATAAAAAGGTGGAGGTGGTGGTGGCGGAGAGAGAGAGGAGAAGGGGCCCCAATGGGTTGGTTGAGTTGTAGCTATCTCACAAGTATCTCGTGGTCTGGACCATTTTGGCGGTTGTCAATCCTCCCGCCCCCACTGCACCCTTCTCATATACGATGGAAATGACCTAATAGTAATCACAAAACACCAAGTCCAAACATCAACTTGTGGGGTGGGGGAGGGGGTGGTGGAGCTGGTCTTCCCTAATCATCACCGACCATATGGTGGGACTGTGAAGGTACAACCTATCTAGCTGCCATGCTCATCATCAACCGTCAGAGCAATCTTCTACTCTAACACCAGATGATCTGTCGCTGTTCAAATCTTCTTCCTCCAAACCCCTTAGCCTTTCTCCAACCATAAATATCTCTTAGTCTTAAACCCTCCACACATTAGAGAAAATATATCTATCAAGAGTACACATCCATGTCTGCAAGATATATATCAGTAGATTTGCAGTCAGCCTCCTAATGTCATGCTTTCGTCAAACCTTTTTAGCAAACCAACAAACAAGTTAATGTAAATCTAGAGTATTCATCAATAATTAACAACCATAGCTATCATGATTGATCTCAAATAAGTTCTAGTTTTTCCAATATGCAAATATATAAATTAATTAATGGATCATTGTCAAGAATGATTGTGGTGTTATTAGATTTTTTGGTTGGATAATTCCAACAATGATGACATAGTAACTCATTAACAACACTACAGTATTGATCAGTATGGAATTTGACATCATGCATGGTGAACAAAAAGTTAAATAAAGGGAAGTCTTTTAACTGGTGAACAGGGTAGGGTTTATACCACTAGGGAAGCATAATGATAAGGGGTTGTTGATAAAATTAAAAGGGCTAACTCAAAAGTACCAGAAAAAGTGTAATTTGAAATATCCAAAACCCATAAAAGGTTGTTTTGTTTTTTCTCTCTTCTCTCTGGGCATTTTCTGCAACCACAACCAGATATTTGTATCTTTCTATGTCTTGATGGATATCTGTCATGAATATTGAGTTCCAATGTCTACTTGACCCTCACAGTGGAGCTGAAACATCTCTTCACATATTGAAGACCCATAAGGATATTATAGATAAGTGGCTAGTACATATGCATGTGTTTTCTTTTATTAGTTTCCTTTGTAGTAGTTCTGGTCAAAGAGAGGCAAAGGGGTTGGGTCATTTACTATTGTGACTTGGACACAACCACTCTTTAATAAAGCTTTGTTCATCAACACTTTCAAACATCAATTGTTTTGCCCCTTATTGAAGGGAACAAGACAGATCACAGAGGAATATCATAATATATATTGTCTTTTGCGGGAAAAAGAAAAAAGTGTTCCACCATCAAAATATTCACACTAAGTGCCTAAACTTTGTTATATCTAGGGAAAATAGAATATGGGTATTTATCACTATCTCTTTAATTTCTTCTAACTTTTTTTTTTTTTTTTTTTAAAGTATTCATTGCCTATGATTACTAAATAACTTAAAGAAATGGTACAAACTAAAAAGAATTATCAACACTTGGTAATTGAGAATTTAAAATTGTGAAGAAAAATATTTCAAGTTGTCAATTTGACTCGTCAATTACCTTTCTGCTACGGCATATAATATTAATGTATATAATATTAAGAGCATTTGTGTTTTGTGTAGGTGATCAGTAAACACGATTGATACACATGTGAACCAATGAATACATGTATGAGGTTCATCTAGCTCATAGCTAGGCTAGTATAATCTTTTGTTCCTCCATCGTCATCCATCCGGTGCGATGAGACACGGTGATTAATGTACAATTGGCACAATTGGTTAACGTATATATCAAGTGGAGACAGTAGCGTGGTTGGTTGAAACATGGATATAATTATCGGCCGACTCTTAATTGCAAATTATATAGAATTTTCCTCAGAAAAAATAAAGAGGGCCTGGTGTTGGGGAATGAGACTAGACAACAGTGTGCGGGGTGGGGGCATAAGAAATAAAGATGGAGGGGCCAGCAGCACCGTTGGATTTCAATCATTTGAAACCCTAATAAAGAGAGACCAGTCAACATGTTGACTGTCTGACCCTGACTCAGTGTTGACCGTCTGACTTTGAAATTAAATGCCGATCAAAGTTAGATCAGAAACATGCATGGAGATGCCTTTGTTTCTTGTTGGGTAATTATTAATATTACTAAATATTCAAGCAGAAATCCCGTGATTCAGTCTTTACGCCTTCAGCTACAAGTCCACACTCTAACTTAATGCATTTCTACCTACTTTTTTTTTTTTTTTCTATTTTCTTTTTGTGTGTGTGTGTTTTACAGTTGATCTTGGATTCCTAGTTTTATGCCTATGGTTTTAGGGTTTGGTGGATTGAGATGTCACGTACAGCTAAGTCAGTTGTAACACTGAAGCTGCTATAACTCTGCAAGTAAGCATTATGCCACTGCTACAAAGTGCATGGTGGTGTTTTGTCTACGTCTCGTGCCTTAAGTAACTTGCCAAAGTAGAAGTTGGAGGGTGGTGTGTCAATTGTCCAAAAAAAGTAAGGAGTTCTCCTTGTTATATACCTAGTTCATGGAAGAGCCTGCTGCTCTGGTTCAATAGCATTGTTGAAATGTCAATGGATGCATTAGTGAGATGCCCTTGATTTGGCGTGAAATCATATTAAGCTATTAATTAACCTAAAAGATTAAGCTACCCGGTATTTCTCGTAATTAATGAGAAGTCAGAGCGATCTAGAAGAAGAAAAATAAGAAGGATTGTTTTTATGGGTACAATCTTGACCTAGATCAGGTTGGAAAGACATATTTTCTCGATGAATTAAATTACAATTCAGTGCCTTTTAAGACTAGGGTTCATGCCTAGGTTTGTGCATGAGCTCAAGCAAGCCAGGTAGGTAGCAATGGGGCTAAAATCACGTTAGACTACCAACAGAAGCTTGGTAATTAAGATATATAAAAGTAAAATAAGTGCTGTGTCATGATTCTAAGTACGCTTTATCTATTTCACTTGAAATAACACGAGTAAATATGAAAATGTAATCTAATGTCTATATCCTCAACGATGACCTGATTTAAGAATTAGAGGCCAGACCATATTAGTACGAAGTAAATCCTTGCTACGACTTTGGATACTTGGGATATATTTCAAAGGCAATGTTTGAAATAACCTAGAAATAAGATTGTCATTGGCCCAACCAAGGTTTGAATGGATTAGGCTCAGATTTTTGGATTGAGTAACCCTTTCAGCATGTAAAAATCTGTACCTGCATGTTATTATTTTTAATTATAATATCCATTATTATTTTTTAAATATGAAAAATATAAAAAGATAAGGAACAAAATCTAGCATTCTATCACCTTTTTATTGTGTTAGCTAGATTGGATTTATCATTTTTTTTAATTGTTAAAGCATTTTAAAATAATGAATTTTGAGTTTATGGTTATCATTTATGTTAAATCAATAATTAATAGATCTTGAAGATGTTTAACTTTTAATCTTTTACTTTACATAGACTTTAAAATAATTGTTTTATGCAATCATTTATGGAACTTGAGTTCTTTTCGAGCTTGACGCGAATTGGTGATTCCAACTAGTCATATATATAGGTGAGTTTGATATGGATTACCCTTTAACCTATCCAAGGTTAAGTTTTACTTTGACAATTTTCATTACTTCTTTTATATTTGCTCTAAACATATCTTTTTAAAAGCCAAATTCATTTTTTATACTAAATTCGTTTTTTCAAAAGTCGATATCACTTTTTGTATTGGATTTGTTTTTTAAAAAAATTGGTCACTTTTTTTTTTTTACATTGAACTCATCCTTTGAAAAAATGAATCATACTCGACATTTAAAAATATTATAATTTTATAATTATATTTTTATGTTACGATTTTTTTAAAAAATACACTACTATGCAGAAAACCCCTACCCAAGAAGCGCTTGATGATGACCATCTTTGTGTGGCCTACTTGGGCATAAATCAACCTACGAAACCCATGTGACTCAAGCTACCTAAGAGTAGTGATGTAGGATTGGCTCCAAAGGGTCCAAAGCCCGGCCATCTCTTGTTCCGTTTTATTATGGTCAAGCCTAAGCTCTTCCTCTTTATATCCCTTCCTTTGTGCTGAGCTTGAAATATAAAAGCTTCTGAAACTTCCCTGTGTTCTATAAACCTGATAACATCCAAGCTTGCTCATCTTATGCTCCTATCAGGTGACAATCCACAAGTACAAATGCATACAACTGAACTTTGCTTTAGAAGTTAGAAAGCAAAAGGGTTGCAAGCTAGTAAATCTGTTGAGTGCATTATCATCTCTTCCATCTTTAAGACGAAGCGAAGCGAATCATCATTGCAACATGAACTGTTGTACCTACTCAAGACTGTCTTACTGTTATTAATTGCTATTACTAGCAATTCAGCATGCATAATTCAAGCTATTAAACATATGCATCTGTATCACTCTTATTGCCACCTTTAGTAAGTTAGCATACACAGTCATGCTTTAAACGGATAGTTTCGGTATTTAGGACAATCTGGAAATAATTTGTGTTCTTTGTTGGAAAGAGTTTCAAATTGTATTTTGAGTCAATTTAGAAAGTTATTGATAGTTTCCTAATTGAAGATATTTTTAAAGTGGATTTCTTATTATTATAGGAAATATCCTATTATGGGATCTTCTATTTAGAAAAAGATATTTTTGACAATTATACACTTTGTTTCCTATATAGAAACTTCCTTTGTAATTAGGAAAAAAAAAATGTTGGAAGAGATTTTTGAACAAAATAGTAAGTCTTTTTTTAGGTATAAATTGAGGCTTTGGGATTTGAGAGCTTGAAGAGTTGTAATCTTCTTTAACAAAAGTGAAAGTTCTTCGTTTTTGCTCGTGGATGTAGGCTCAAGGCTGAACCACGTAAATCGTTGTATTTTATTTTTCGTTTTTCTTATTTTTTTTCTCCTTGTTATTCTTTGTCATGATTTGCACAACAAACTAGTATCAGAGTTAAGGTTATTAGACCTGGAATGACGACAAAGTTTGAGGTTGAGAAGTTTGATGGAAGAAATGATTTTAGTTTGTGGCATGTTAAGATGTGTGCCTTATTGGTTCAACAGGGGGTTATCCAAAGCACTGAAGGGTAAAGATGCTTTACCAACAACAATGTATGATGAAGTGAAGGATGAACTTAAGGAGAAAACACATAGTGCTATTCTATTGTGCTTGGGTAATGAGGTACTTTGTGAGGTTGTAGAAAAAGATATGGCTGCCAAGTTATGGTTGAGATTGGAAAGTCTGTACATGACAAAGTCTCTTACAAATCGCTTGTATTTAAAGAAGTGATTGTATACTCTCCAGATGAAAGAAGGTACGTCCATTAAAGACCACCTTGATGAGTTTAATAAAACTATAATGGATTTGAGGAATATTGACGTTAGAATTGATGATTAAGACCAAGTCATAATTTTGATGAGTTCCCTACCAAATTCTTATGAGCACTTCGTAGATACCATGATGTATGGTAGAGATACTCTCTCCATAGAGGATGTTAGAGCAGCCTTGAACTCAAGGGAGTTGAAGAATAGGGTGTCCGAAAATAGAGAAGATGACTCAGGTGAAGGTTTAGTGGTTAGAGGAAGAACATGAAAGAAAAATAATGGCAGAAGTGGTCGATCTAGATCAAAGTCTAGGGGAAACAACAAATGTTTTAAGTGTAAGAAAGAATGACACTACGAGAAAAATCGTCCAAATTGTAAAGGAAAAGAAAAAAAGAAAACTTATAATTCTGTTAATGCAACAATTGCAGAAGAAAATTTAGATACTACAGATGTTCTTTCAATTACTGTTACAAACCCAGGGTGCTCCTATCATATGTCTCCCAATAAGGATTGGCTTAGTACCTACCAACCCATAGATGGTGGGAAGGTTCTCATGGGAAACGATGAAGCCTGTAGAGTTGTTGGGATAGACACAATTCGAATTAAAATGTATGATGGCTTTATAAGGACATTAATTGATGTAAGGCATGTTCCAAAATTGAAGAAAAATTTGATTTCTTTAGGGACACTTGATTCCAACGGATGCACATATAAAGCTGAAGGTGGAGTTTTGAGGATTTCAAAGGGTGCTCTTGTTGTGATGAATGGAAAGAAAATTAATGGTCTCTATACATTGCAGGGTAGCACAGTTATAGGTGTAGTTGTAGTTTCAACCTCAAAATCAATTATAGAGACTACTAGATTGTTCCATATACGACTTGGGCATATGAGTGAGAAAGGGTTGACAATTTTGAGCAAATGAGGTTTGCTTGATGGACAAAAAACAGGAGAACTAGATTTTTGTGAGCATTGTGTATTCGGGAAACAATGTAGGGTGAAATTTAGTGCAGGTGTTCATAGAATTAAAGGTATTTTGGATTATATCCATTTGGATCTTTAGGGCCCTTCTCAGGTTGTATCACATGGTGATGAAAGATATATGTTGACCTTTATTGATGATTACTGTAGAAAGGTCTCAGTATATATCTTAAAACATAAGAATGATGTCTTTGGGAAGTTCAAGTAATGGAAAGCCATGATCGAGAAACAGATTGGAAAACAGATCAAGTGCTTGAGAACTGACAATGGCATGGAATTTTGTGGGAAAGAGGTCAATGAGTTTTGCAAGAATGAAGGTATTATGAGACACCACACAGTTAAGCATACTCCACAACAAAATGATGTTGCAGAACAAATGAATAGAACTCTTTTAGAGAAAGCACGATGCATGTTTTTGAATGCAAGGTTGTCAATGGAATTTTGGGTTGAAGTAGTAAATTCAACTTGTTATCTTGTGAATAGATCTCCTTCAATTCCTATTAATTATAGGACTTCTGAAGAAGTATGGTTTGATTCCATTTCTAATTATGCTAATTTAAGAATTTTTTGTTGTCTTGCTTATGCTCACGTGAATGAAGGTAAGTTGGAACCAAGGACAAGGAAGTGCATATTCTTAGGATATGCTGATGAAGTGAAAAGGGTACATGATATGGTGCCCAGATTCAAAATTCTCCAAATCTCTTATTAGCAGGGATGTAACTTTTAATGAGTTTGCAATGTTGAGGCCTAGGAAAGAGCAATTTCATACAGAAAACGACCCTGATGTGAGAGAAAATGTGGAGTTTGCGACTAAAGCTTTAGAAACTATAGAAAAAAAAAATTTCAATAAAGCCAAAGGAGGAAGAAGTACAACTTCTTGATTAAAGAAAATGCACCACAAGAGCAGCAGTATTGTTTGGTTAGAGATAGAATAAGGAGGTAGATTAAACCACCACAAAGGTGTGCTTATGTAGATTTGGTTGCTTATGCACTTAATGTGGCAAAAAACATTGAAAATGAGGAACCTCAAACTTATCATGAAGTTATCACTAGTAGAGAGTTTACAAAGTGGATTGTTGTAATGAATGAGGAGATTGAATCTTTTCAAAAGAACCACACTTGGAAACTAGTTGAGAAACCTATAAATCAAAATATTGTTGGTTGCAAATGGCTCTTCAAAAGAAATGAAGGAATCCTAGGAGTGGAGGATGTTAGGTTCAAAGCATGCTTGGTGGCAAAGGGCTACACACAAAACTTAGGGTGTGGACTTCAATGAAGTGTTTTCTCCAGTTGTGAAACATAGCTCAATCAGGGTGTTGTTTACTATGGTTGCTTTATTTGATTTAAAGGTAGAGCAACTTGATGTCAAGATTGCTTTTCTACATGGTGAGTTGGAAGAACAAATTTATATGCATCAACCCGAGGGATTCATTATTTCGGGAAAGGAAGACCATGTTTGTTTATTGAAGAAATCTCTTTATGGTTTGAAGCAATCTCCTAGGCAATGGTATAAAAGGTTTGTTACTTTTATGATTGGTAATGAGTCTAATGACTACCATAGGAGTGAGTATGATAATTGTGTTTATCATAAGGAATTGCTTGATGGTTCTTTCATTTATTTATTGTTATATGTTGATGACATGTTAATTGCCTACAAGAATATGTTTGAGATCAACATGTCAAAAACTCAACTTCAAGGAGAGTTTGAAATGAAAGACTTTGGAATTGCGAAGAAAATATTGGGTATGGAGATTCATAGAGACCAAAAAGTAGGGAAATTGTACTTATCACAAAAAAAATTACATTGAGAAAGTGTTAGAACACTTTGGAATGCAAGGGTCAAAACCAGTGAGTACTTCGTTAGTAGCTCACTTCAAACTTTCTAGTGCTTTATCACCACATACCAAAGAAGAGAGAGAGTAAATGTCACATGTTCCTTATGCTAGTGCAGTTGGGAGCATTATGTATGTCATGGTTTGCACTAGGCTATACATTTCACATGCGGTTAGTGCGGTAAGTAGATATATGGATCGCCCTGGAAAGATCCATTGACAAGCAATGAAATGGATGCTTCGATACTTGAGAGGAACATCATATGTTGGCTTAGTATATGATAAAAATATTGACATCTTTGGGGAAATTGTTGGTTATGTTGATTCTGATTATGCTGGAGATTTAGACAGAAGAAATCTTTAGCAGAGTATGTATTTACTTTATGTGGTAGCGTTATTAGTTGGAAAGCAACTTTGCAATCTACAATTGCTTTGTCAACCACTAAAGCATAATACATAACAACCACATAAGCAGTGAAAGAAGCTATTTGACTTAAAGGTTTGGTTGGCAATTTAGGCTTACAATAGGAGTTGACTGTTGTGTATAGTGATAGCCAAAGTGCCATACATTCGACCAAAAATCAGATGTTTCATGAGAGGGCTAAACATGTTGATGTTTTTATTAGGGATGTGATTGCACAGGGTGCTATTGTACTGAAAAAAATCCCTATGGTGGACAATCCCATAAAATATGATGACTAAGTCCATTTCTACGATTAAGTTCAAGCATTGCTTGGACTTAATTGGTGTTAGTGGTATCTAAAGACCCCTTATCGGGTGTGGGAGCGAAATAACTTGAAGACCTTCGAATTTGTTTGAATCTTGGGAATTTGAGCCAAGGTGGAGATTGTTGGAAAGTGTCTCAAATTATATTTTGCCTCAATTTGGAAAGTTATTGATAGTTTCCTAATAGAAGATATTCTTGAAAGTGGGTTTCCTATTATTATAGGAAATATCCTATTATGAGATCTTCTATTTAAGAAAAGGCATCTTTAACAATTATACAATTTGTTTCTATATAGAAACTTCCTTTGTAATTAGGAAAAAAAATGTAGGAAGAGATTTTTTGACCAAAATAGTAAATCTCTTTTTAGGTATAAATTAGGGCTTTGAGATTTGAGAGTTTGAAGAGTTGTAATCTCCTTTAACAATAATGAAAGTTCTTTTTCGTCTTCGTCGTGGATATAGGCTCAAGGCTAAACCATGTAAATTGTTGTGTTTTATTTTTCATTTTTCTTATTCTTTTCTCTCTATTATTATTCTTTGTCATGATTTGCACAACATTCTTAATACAGTTCTGAATGTTACTCGAATGAACTACACAACCAAACAAAATCTGGGTTGGGAAGAAATGTCAATTCCAAAAATGAATGGAAGCTAAAGGTTTAGTGTGACATTGGACTTGATACAGAGAAAAGAACATAGAGGATCTGTTTTTTGAGGGGACATGAGGCAAAAGGGGTGCACCCCAGGCCCAAATAGATGGCATAACCACTAATGAATTGTATAGCAAGGCTCGAGTATAGGAAAATGCTAAGGTACCATAGTGATACCTATCGAACAAAAGATCTGGACAATTGAATATGCATGATGAGATTTAGATCATTGAATGAAGGTACAAACAAATGAGATCGAAGTATAGTACAAATAAATAAGATTCAAATACAAACAATAAGATCTAAAAATATATACATGACACCACCTGATTGGTGGTGCCTTTTCAATAGATATTGAAAGAGCATATTTCTGTACTATGGCCAAGCCAAACCCTCGAGTATATGACAAAACAAACTGAGGCTGCCAAATAGATGCCAAAACTCGAAGCCAGAAAATCTATGACATGACAATTCAAGTCGCCAAATATTGAAGGCATAACAATTAAGGCTGTATAAAACAGATGGCTTAACGCTACCAAATAGATGGCATAACAGCTAAACATTACTGCTGTTAGTTTCTTCATTGCCACTGCCCCCTGAAGGGTCTCGTCTGGGGCTTTCACTACTCAATCTTGAAGCCTATCAAACAGATGGCTTAATGAATAATACTACCAAATAGACGGCATAACAGCTAAAGATTACTGCTGATAATTTCTTCATTGTCACTGCCCCCTGAAGGGTCTCATCTGGGGCTTCTCACAACTCAAACTTAAAGGCTATATCAAACAGATGGCTTAATGAATAACGCTACCAAATATATAGCACAAAGACTAAACAGGACCACTGCTGCTAGCTTCTTCATTGCAACTGCCCCCTGAAGGGTCTCATCTGGGGCTTTCACAACTAAAACTTAGGGGCTTATATCAAACAGATGGCTTAATGAATACTGCTACCAAATAGATAGGACAAAGACTAAACAGAGTCACTGCTACTAGCTTCGTCATTGCAACTGCCCCATGAAGGGTCTCATCTGGGGCTTTCACAACTCAAACTTAAAGGCTATATCAAACAGATTGCTTAACGAATCATGCTACCAAATAGATGGCATAAAGACTAAACAGGACTACTGCTGATAGCTTCTTCATTGCCACTGCCCCCTGAAGGGTCTCATCTGAGGCTTTCACAACTACAATTTAAAGGCTATATCAAACAGATGGCTTAACAAATAACACTACCAAATAGATGGCATAAGGACTAAACAGTACTACTGCTGCTAGTTTCTTCATTGCCACTGCCCCCTAAAGGGACTTGTCTGGGGCTTTCACAACTCAATCTTAAAGGCTGTCGAACAAATAGCATAATAATAACGTTGTTAAACAGATGGCATAATGAAAACCATATTTTATGACTTGACAAAACCTCTTTAGATTTGTAAAATGACCTGAATTTAAAGCAATTGTCCTGTTCAAGGAAGCTGATCTGATTAACATTAACCATTTTTTACATGAGAAGTCATCCTGGTACATAGTTTTCACTAAACAGGAAACTCTGGGATTGCAGTGTGTAAAAGAATTAGTTATGCACTCTAGTGAATCAATATAACTGCTTAAAGTCGGTGAAACAAGCTTCTTATATGTTGATAACAAGAAAATTCAGATAAACCTAAGTTGAGATCAAAATGTAGAGGAAGCAGAGGGAAAATAAAACCAAGCTGCATTTTCAGAAGCATGGTCCAAGGAAACCTGATCGGCTATGTCAACTCATTTTCTGATAGCTTCTTCCTCAGATCCTTCAGAGCATCTACAACTTCCGCATCAAGATTGTGCTTTAGTAATTTACCTTGCATTGAAGTAGATCTGAAAAAACATGCAAACCAACCAAACCACATATGGCATCAAGATGTAGTTTACAATGATTGCTGATTAAACCCATATCAGCCAGAAAACAAATAATCATTTTGAATGCATTCTATAAGAATCCTAATAAATTATTATTTTGCAGGTCCCATGTCAAGTATATGTTCTGAGATTTGTGCCTAGGCAGGGTTTATTTGATTGATTGTAAGATCAAAGGGTCAATCCTAAATCCATCAGACAGACGATCAAAACCAATTGCCACAATGAAAATAATTAAATACGTGTGAGGATGTTGAAGCTTTTCTATTAGAGCTTTTAACCTCTACTGGCTCGGTATGTTTTACCATGCAGTGGTCTCCTATTTACATGTCAAAAGTACCTTAATACTTTGTTCTTTGCTTCACGGCATAAAACTTCCACTAATGTGACATGATCTCTATGACCATCCAGCCTAAAAAACCCCTGTTCTTGGCAAAAAAATGTGAACCAAGAAGCTAGATTTTGTGAAAATTTTAAAATTCTAATTTGGGTAGCCCAAGACCATTAATGTAGGAATCAACATTTTAAGAAACCTCTTCTGCAGAACTTCTAATCAGGAATTATAACATCATGTAACCTACCATTTTGACCTAAAAAATTTGTAGTGAGATTCTTTTTTCACATTTCGTCAGAACAATGTCACTAATAACCGCCTCACAGTGAAGATGGATCTCTACAGGGTATCCGTCTTCATTTCAGCCAACGGCAGAGTCACCAAGAGGTACAATGCACCTTCCCAATAAAAGTATGAAAACTTAATGATATTGATTATGACTTCAAAATTATTTGATTCCATCCAATAAATTTTTTGGCTCCAACACTGATTTCAGCCCCATCATAAAGTCCAACCCATTGGCATTTTAATCCAAAAAATACAATACAGTAACATATAAGGTGATATTTCCATGCATGAAAAATATAAGATAAACATGATAACGTTTTATCTCAAGTAAGGCCCACCTTTGTTCTTGAAGCATCCTTTCAACTTCCTTGTGTGAAGCTTTGATCTATATGGTACACAACATCAAACCAGGGAAAAATATTTATGTATGTGAAGCAACAAGAATTATCATAGTGGGTTCTTTAATGTGTGTGTGTGATGCTTGGGTGTGGTGGTCAATTTTGGGTTAAGGAAACAAAAACCAATGTTTTCTTAGCTAAATGGAAAACTCAGGTAACATGGATTAGCACATTTACTCTACATTACTAATATATAAATACACTTAGTTGTACATTTTGTCAATACAAACTCTTGAGTTTTTAGTCCGCAATGAACCAAATTAGAGCAAAATATTTGGCATATGATACTTGTTAGAGGTTGTTGTACTAATTTTATTAAGGGTTAGTTTGATCTTTTATGGTATTTTGATGACTATATTTAAACACTTTGTATTAATTCATTGGTGAATAAGAAAACTTTTTCTCTCAAATAACAAGGTTTTGTACCAACAAGAACTAGTTGTACCAATGGCTACGAGAGATCCTAGAGCAAAGACCTCTACCATGTTATGCTGCAGGGATCTTGAAGAGCTGGAATAGCCCAAAAGAATTCTTGCTCTAGTCCAACTCATTTAATAAAATGCTTTGATTATACCATTGAAAGCTCTAGAAACGATGGAATCTAAACATATGGGTGTATGCACAAATTACCACCCTACAAGCAAAAGGAAAGACAAACAAAGCAGAAGGAAAATGTAAAGAAAGAAATGGGGCCACAACCGAAAAAGCCAAACGGCTTCTTGAACCATCACATGCTCCAAACTATTAATGAACTCCAGGAAAGTGAGTTTCTCATCCAAAAGGTTGTCTGCAAGCATGCAAAGATCTCTACAGTCCTCAATCTTTTTAAGCTTTCTTTGTAAGTTCCAAACTCCTTCAAGATTATTTGTTCTGTTCCTTCAACAGGCACCAAGCTGAGAAAATGGGGCCCACCACTCATTTCTCCTATTCCTTCCTACTAATGAATTTGATACAAACACCCATCTCATTGTGTTCTTCAAAGTGACTATATATATAACACTAAAAAGCACACAACACAGGATCTACAAGTCATAAGCAATTGTGACGTGATAAATGAAACAATTAATTGCTATAGCTTCAACTGCACGCACACACACATAACAACATACACATGTATATGATGTGCTCACACATATTCTATCCTTTTTCGAAAATGTTCTCCATGAACCCAAACAGTGAAAATCAGTAAAGTGCTAAAGTGCTGGATTCTGACTTGAGGATTGCCCTCCATAGATGCTATGTGATTGCTTCAAAAGGTGGCTCCTTGGGCATCTAGGGTGTATAAACCTTTTTCATAGGATAAAGTTCAAGAGCTCTCATGTTTTTGCCCAAGAAGGTTCTGATTCACAGTTTAAGGTCATGATCAGTTAGGTGCAAATGCATTAAATTTAGAGAGAGAGAGAGAGAGAGAGAGCCAAATCCTCAAGGAAGCTCTGAGATTAAAAACTTCATTGAAGGAGGTAAAAGCATGTACTTCTTAATTGAGGGTTAACAGATAGCCATCCAATTATCAGATTGACCTACTGCCAGGGTATTTATTGAAATAAAAAATATACATATTTTCATTAGGGAAAAGAAAAACACACAAAAGGACATGAAAGCAGTTTAAGTTCTAGGTTTCAAAATGCAAAAAGCATAATGCCACTACTCTATATATGGACATTTGAAAATAAGCCAATTGACACTCAAATAAAAGTATATTAATTATAATCAAGCAATACCAAATTCTTTGAAGCTACTTAGATCATTGGCATGTCTAATGTAATTAACCCAACAACTTAAATGTCTTTCTGAACTAAGATAAGATTGAAGTAACACATACAGAAGATGAATATCAATTTAATTTTGAAAAAAGAAATCCAATAAATATGCACACGAGTGGCATAACAAGTAGATGGCAGAACGCTTAATAGCTATTTATATGCCTCACCTCAGAAACCAATGCCTTGCAACTCCAAACAAAGGCTCCCTGGAAATTATGAGAGTTAGAAGACATCCATCAGGCTATTTCTTACAAGATATATATACCACTTGCTTTTAATGCATAGGATAAAAAGTAACACCAAATGGAAATCACACACATTGAGTCATCCACCAGAACAAAAACAGAAACTTGAGTTTTAAGAACATATAGAATAAGAGTCAAACAGCTACATAATTGAAAAGAGGTACTATTAAAAGGGCAGCAGAATAATATTCTACTTGGGAGCACTAACTAAGACATAGGAAGAACTTCTGACCAATTAGGATGACCCCAAAAAGGAAAAAATTTCTGCTCTTCGTATCAGTAGCATGAGCTAAAATCAAAAGGTCAAAAGTATAAATTAATGAGCTGGGATGGAAAGGCTAACCAGTAGACAAATGAGAGGAAAAGAACAATCAGTGAAAGCTTATCTAGCATTAAAATCTCATACATATTATTATGCTGAAGAAAAGCTGATATATGGGCATGCAAGAGTGCATAAAGTTGAGATTCAGATGTGCATTACAGTAGCTTGAAATGAGTCATTGAATGGTAAGAACATAATATTAAGGGACTGAATTGAGAGAACAGATCCTGGACAAATGAAGGCTATAAGGTTTTTAAAGATTCAAGAGGAGTAAATGAGGTGCATGATTGGTTAAGCAGCAAAGGGAAAGAATTCACATGGAAACTTAAGAAAAACATCTCAGTATTATCACAAAGGTGCCTAACTATGAGGAAAATGCATACTGCTCCATGTGCTGCTTGTTGCTGACAATTATCAGATGTCACAACCCAAACTTTTGGGCATCCATCCTCCCTCAAAGCTACAACCTGGTTTCAAAAATAAGATACCATGCTACAATCAAAAGGTTAAATAAAAAATAAATAAATTACACAGGCCAAACTAGTTTCTGCAACAGCCTCTAAAGGAAATTGACATAGAGTAATTCAATTTCACAATTGATAGATGAAAAGGTTGTGAAAATAAAGTCAGACCCCATATCCATAGAAAATGCTATAAGTTTTAACTTTGGTAGGAACTTTTATCTTCCTAAATGCATGGCTTACAATTTTGATGGAGCCAATGAATACCTTCAGAACAACTAGAAAAACAAAGAAAATTCTCAATGCAACTTGAGTAAATGGAAGGGGAGACCTTAAAACACTTTTAATAGTTTCACACATATCCAGCAAAAATCAGAAACTTAAATAATCAATGTACATAGATAAATAAATGAAATTTGTGAATTGAATGATACAATCAAATAAATAAATAAACAAAAAAGAAATGTATTGGAGAGAAAAAGAGGAATAAAGTTGCTTGAATTATTTCAGAACCCTTTATTTATAGATACTACTATATAAAGTGAGAACAAGAGCATAATGAATCTCATTATGGAGGGGATCTAGTAACTGTTTTATCCTGGACATCCCAGGGAGGCCGTCTCGGAAGTATAACTAGTAGATAAGCCAGATTGTTGATATATTGTATGGATTAGGTGTCCCTTTGTGTGGAAGCTGAGAACAGTCAATGAGGACTAATAACTTTACTAAGATAGGTGCCTTCTCTTCTCTGTTAATAGGATTTTCTGTTTCCAATTAAAAAAAAAAAAGGATAAAGAAAAGGGTGAGAATTTTCCTAACTATTGTGACCTATGTAGATAGATCTAAGAAATCATAACATCAGTATTAGGCTTTGGTTAAATGTTACACCCTTGGCCACTCCACATACCCTTCATCTGTCCCTAATTCCCAGCATTCATGATTTTCTCCCAGCCCTCAATGCCAAGATTTTTTAAACCCTTGTCCTAATATTTAGGAAGAAAAAGCACAAATTGGCAACAGCTTGATGTCATTTGTTACCTCCTTTTCAATCCATGCATCAGCACATGATTCACCTGAGTATACTACATCAATCCTGCAGCAATATGAATTTTTCAGATTACACACTGTTAAAATCAATAAGGAGATTCTGTTATATGCATATAATATAATTGAATGAAACAAAATTCAAAAATGATGGCTTAGCTTGATGTTACACCTCAAGGAATAAAGAAGTCCTCAATACAAAAAGGTTCTTCGCTCTTTTTTCTAGAGTTTTTATAACATAGAAAAGCATTCAACGAAAAGCTTGTCTAATAAATACAGCACTATTGTAGTCTTTTCTGCTATGTCAAAGGTCTTAACATGCAAGTATATTGCACATTGCAAAGATAAACCTACAAAGAATTAAGTTAAATTTTGATATATTCTTCCAGTTGGCTCAGAAATGCAAATGCTTAAAAAACTGAATGAAAATGGGGTAAAGTTTTACATTTTTTTTCCCTTTCTTTTGATAGTTGCCCCCCACCCCTCCTGTTTTTTTTATTTATTTTTATTTTTTTTGAGGGGTGGGGGGTGGTGTGGTTCCTATTGGACTTGAATTTGAAACTTCCCACATTTCTACCCTGACCCTTTACCACTTGAGTCGAGCCTCAAGGGCAAAAGAGGGTGTAAAGTTTTGGGAACACTAGGAAACATAATACATACATACACACACACAAATTTACATATATAGCAAAGATGAAACTGAGATGATAATTGAGAATGCAGAAGGAATCTTCCAAAATCTATATCAGTAAGACTGGATGACATGGCAAAATAAGCATCCTTCCATGAAACAATAATATATGGTGAACAAGTGCTTTACCATTTCCAACAAATAGACAACTAAACAACCAATGATTAGCTATTCCAAAGGTGAAATAGTTTAGGTTCACAAAGTACTACCCAGCAAAATTTTCCTTGTGCGTAGGGAGTCCAGACATCATGGCATCAAATACAACAACCACTTTCACCTCTGTAAAATTTTCAGAATTAACAGAGTGAAGTGGTGACATCAATACATGGACAAAAAAATTCAAGAAGTGAGCCATTCCATTTTGAATTATCCAACTTGAAACAACTTTCAAACAGTCTATAGCATCTTATTGTGAAAATTTCTCAAATGAAGGCAGAAACTTGTTAATATAGATCTCACAAATGCATGGACCTACAAATTTATGTTGCCTTACCATCGTTCATTACTTGACAAAAGAAGCATGTGTCTGAATGAACAAGTAAACGTAAAATAAAATATAATAACAAGATAAAATAAAATAAAAACTTAAAGACTCCTGTTAGAACTAAACAAAGAAGAAACAGGATCACATGAAAAAATCTCACAGAATATGGAATCTCTACCAACTATAGCTAACCATCTCAAACTAAAGGAGACCTAAACAGCAAGAGCTGTATGGTCCTTTCCCTTTGATAGAGAGGAGTTTAACTCTGGTTATTTTTGGTAGGTGCTGAATTCCCATCGATAAAAAGGTTAAGTGGCATTGTCAAACAAACCATCAAAAGTACAAAGCAATAGATTTATATTTGATATATATTTCTAGTTAGGTGGCTGAACTTTAGATTTTCATATTTCCATAAAGGAAAGGAAGTGATGAGAAAAATACCAATTTCAGTGAAAAATTTTAACAAGTAATCTGAAAACAAACAGGAAAAAGCACAAAAATGCATATCTGAATATCCAGCATGAAGCAATAAGGACCAACAGCATTGAATGAGAAAGTAACATTGTAAAGAATTTATGGCACGTGTTCACAAAATGTTTTCCCTAAGCTTTCTTCTATTTCTTAAAATAAAATTTGGCCATTTAGTGTATTATTTTAAACTTTATCTCAATCATTATATGATCATCTGCACAGAATATATTAAAAAATCTCACCCTATTTAAAGCCCTATGTTTTGTTCGATTGTGATACTGAAAACTCCGATCCCATTAGCTTCAAAGTGTCATTTCACTTAATCCTTGCCCTTCAAGAGCCCCTAGCGAAGTATGCACACTTTCTCACATCTGATGTCATAGGTCAACTAGTAGGGAGTGTACTTTCCAAGTACTCTTTCCATAGGTCTTCTATACAAATGACCAGACCAAATAAACTCCCTTTTATCTAATTCTAGTTCTCTTACAGATGCTCATTTCTCATTCTCTCCTCATTGTGTTGCATCTATCTCAATGCATTTATATCAGCTAACTTGGAAGGAATTGATTTTTCTAGTTTGCAAAATAAAAATGAATAGATTGCAAAATAAAAACAAATAAAGAAGGGGAATTTTATCACAGGAGGGTAATTTCTAATCTTCAGAAAATAATACAACACAATAACAGAAAAACAAGAAGTCAATGGGCCTTGAGAAACACAGAAGCCAAAATATGCAGTCTGCTTTAGCTTGGACATATCATATATGACCTATTCACCTTTGGTTGCTAGCATCTTCTACATTCCAAGCACAGCTGCATCAATTCATATTTAAAATAAAGTCCATTACCTCATTCTAACATATTGTATGTCGAAGCCTTCTTACATAGTTACGTCAAGAAGCAAAAGACAAACCTCTTAGCAGACTGAAGGTTACCAGTTCATCAATAAGCTTTTGGCGAGCAATATCGAGTCTTCCATTCACAAAATGTTTCTTCAGCTTCATCCAATAGCCACATACATTATACCCGTCAACAAGCAAAACGGGTACTGCAGTGTCTATACCTTGATTTGTACTGTAAAGAAAAAATTAGCAAAGGGCAATGTTTTTTCTGAACAGCACAAGAGTACATCATTGACAGCATGACTGGGAAGGAAAGAAACCCAAAAAATCATTACTAGTAAAGGGTCACAGTAGGATCATGATAGAGCTCTGTGTCTTCTGGAAGGTCATCTTTCTGCACTTTCTTTCTGCGGTAACTAGTAGCGGGCTTAGGTGTGCTAGACTTTCTCTTTTGGAACTCCTACAAAAATTTTTACTGTGAGAGACTAAAGATAAGATCCCAAAAATGGCCTTATAGATGCCAGTTAATAACCCACCTTCCATAACTTTAAAAACTGCAAATTCTGCTTGACATTTGTCGTTATTCTCGGAGGAGTTGACTCAGAGCCCTATCATCAGAAAGCTTGTCAAACTTAAACAACCTAGAGTGGATAAACAAATAAAAGTCTTAAGTGAATTATTGATGATGGACTAGCCATAACCATTGTTCTCAGTTAAATACTACAAAGTTCCCTAATCTTCATCCTGGTTCGTTGTTTTCAGTAAATATTACTAGTAATATTCTTGCAGTGTCATTTTTTTTCTTAATTCAGAAGTCGGTACCCTTTGCGGAATCATGTATTACACACTATTAAGCATATGAAGACTGCAGACTTCTTGCTAGTTAATCAATACACTAAACCACCCAACAAGACATTGGAGCCAGTTTCTTTGATCTTGAGCATGCTTTAGGGTAAATTGATGTAAAGAAAGGGCATCCCTATGGATATGCTAAAGTTCAAGATTATCATCCCTCTTGCTAGCTTTTGCTTTCAGATTCTCCATACAACACAAGAACAGAGCTCAGGTGATAATTCTAACATTTCATTCATTCTGCAATTTTCTGGGTTTCTGGGATACAAATGGGAGAAAAGAAAATAGTCAGGGGGGCCCTTTTTTTTTAACCATTTTCTATTACCAAATGGTCCCATTTTTGCCAAGAACCAAAAGGAATCTTAAAGAGTAATAGAGGGGTCCCAAAACACTGTTGTCGGTGAAAAATGGGGCATCATTTGAATTATGGGAGCTCAAATGAAATGAAATGCTATGAGAAAACCAAAGAATTATCATTTCTAGAGAAGAATAAGGAAAGAGAAAGGACATGAACAGCATGAAGTCGAAAATTAAGATGAAGAGACAGGGAGAAAGGAGACACCTTGTAAGGAGAAGGTTGTTGGGATGACTTCTTGCTTCTGGCCACAATCTTAGAAGGCCACTGAGAGAGTGGTGAGGAAATAGCTTTCATGGGATTGATGGGCCTTCTTCTTCTTCTTCTTCTTCTTCTTCACCCATCCATAACACCCCCAAACGTTGGAGAGAGGAAGAGAGGAGGAGAGGAGACGGGTCCAGAAGAAGCTAAGGTGGAATAGATTTGATTGGATTTGTATGGGTTTTAATTTTTAATCCTAATAACCAAAAATGGTTTTTTTTTTTTAAAAAAAATTGTTATATTTGAAAATTATTTTTGAATTTACGATAATTTATCAAATGCCAAATTTAAAATTTTAAGTTAATTATTAACATGTAAAATTATCTTTAAAAATATTTTTAAAATTTAAAATTTATACCCAAACTATATTTTTTATTTTTAGAAAAAGATAGTGTTAACTTTTAATTGATATTTTACATATGATTGCAAATTTAAAAATATTATTTTAATTATTATAAGCCTCAAGATAATTTTATACTTACCATTTTTTATAAATATTTATTTTAAAAGAATAGTACAAATATAAAAAAAAATCCTTAATAATCGCCATTGGTGGAATAGGGTATATCTTGTATTATTAAATATATTGACTTTTTCTCAGTATTAAAAATAAATTATCATGACTAAAGTGAACCTTTATTTTCTTTTACTATTTTATACTTAAACAAAATAAAATATTAAAAAGCAAACCATTTAATACTTAACATTATTAAGTTCTTGTATAATAAATGAAAAACATATCTACAAATTTTTTTGATAGTTTAGAAAAGTGGATTTTAATTTATTAATTTAAAATTATATAGAAAAAAGAACTCTTACTTTTATAAACCAATTTTATCTTCGTTCATTTAAAAATATTTTAAAATATATGTATTTTTTTATATCTCAAATAATTATTTCCTGAAATACTCTTTTACTTGATAATATTAAATAAAATTATCTAAAATTAATTTATTATTTGAATTTGATAAAAATGTTTTACAAACAAATAATATATTTTATTATACAATATGACATAAACTATTGTGAAAAAATTATCTAGGGTTCTCAAGTAATAAATAAAATATTTCTAATCTTCTAATTAATAATGATTTTATATCGTGTATTATATAAATTCTTTCATTTTCTTATTTTATTTAATAAAATTAAATAAAAATTTTGACATCAACAATAAAAGAAATTTTAAAAATTAAAAATACAATTAAAACTAAAATACATAAAAATTAAATATAATTAAAAAAACAATAAAAACTTAAAAATTAAAAATAAAATATTTACTCCCATTGTATTTTCAACTATTTCTTGATATTTATATTTTCTCTCAGAGTGCTTTAATTAAGTGAAAGTTAATATTTTATTTTTATATTTTTAACTTAATTCTTTTTTTCCTTTTTTTTTTTTTCATTTTTTGCTTCAATTTTATTTTTTATTTTTTATTTTTTTATTTATTAATCTCAAATCAGTTCTCACGTTAAAAGAAAAATGTTAATTAGTATTATTAACATATAAAAGGGTCATTTTAGAGAATAATTATTGAGTTATGAAAAAGTGTAAATATTTTAAAATATTTTTAAATGAGTGAAAATAAATATTATTTAAAAGTTTGAGTTATTTTTTCTATATTTTTTCAAATTAGTGAGTGAAACTCACTTTTCCCAAATATTTATGTAAATATGGCAAATTTGGTCACATAATAAATTATTTTTTTTAAAAAAATTGATTCACTCTAGCTACCTATTCAATAGCAATTGATCTAAAACGTCCCTCAGCCGATGACTGTTTATTCTAGCTCAAATTTTGAGCCCTATTCATGTGTGTATGTGTGCACACACGCGCCTCTCTGTATATATGTTATCAAATTATCATGTATTTATATGCTATCAAATTTTCATGTATTGAACATGCAATTTGGATTATTGAAGATATATAAAAATGTGACGAAGGAATAAAAGAATAAGGTAAACTAAAAACAATGAGATTAAGAGTGTGTTTGACAGTAATTTTAGGAAATGCTTTTAATTTTTTAATACTTAAATAATAAAAATTTTCAAGTATTAAAAATGTTAAAAACGTTTTTTAAAATCACTACCAAACGAACTCTGAAAGTTTATTTGACAATGATTTTAGGAAACGTTTCTCACATTTTTAATATTTGAATGATAAAAAATTTCAAGTATTAAAAATATTAGAAACTCTTTTTAAAATAACTACCAAACAGATTCTAAGATACAAAATAATGAAATTGAATTTATACAAAATAATGAAATTTAAATATACATATTGCATGACTTAATTAATTAAGTTTTGTGATGTATATTAATTCGATGTTATATCGAGACCATTTGAGAAAAGATCTTGCAACAAATATGTTGTTTTAAATTTTAATTGCTTGTCAAAATTTGTCCTTCAATATCAATTTTGTAATCTATTCATAAAGCATTATCCAAAAAGAAGAAAAATGACAAAATTCTCCTTCAAATGTAAAGAAATGAAATCTTCTCCAAAATATTAAAAGTATTACGACTTAAGTGAAATAATTTATTGTTATGATTATTGTTGACATTATTATTGATACCATCAATATTAGATTAATGTTATTTTATTTATCTTTTCATTATTTTAAAAATATAAAGATTTATTATATATATAACCTATATATATACATGATATCCATACAAGATATAATATTTTTACAAATTCTTCTCTCTCCCGGGCGCTACGGCTGCAAAGCGGTGGGCAGGGCGGTGGAGGGCTACGCCGGGGTGTTCCACGTGGCGTCCCCCTAGAGTCTTAGGGACCCTAGAGAAGAAGCGAGCTCGAAGCTATTAGAAGGTTCCATCAACAATTTTTTTTTAAAAAAATTGTTTTCTAAACTAGCACATATTAATATTCGTATTTGTTAGTCCAAGGGTTCTCCTAATCAGGTTTTGATGATAACAAACCATGGTTAAGTGATTAATTGTTTTAAATTGTTAAGAATCTTAGGCATAATCTCAAAATTCATCAAGGACCAAACGAATACGGGATCGAGATCATTTGGAAGACTTGTGATCATAAGAAATGAATGTAAGATGATAGCATGAGTGCACTTAGGATGTTCATACCTTTTCATGCATCTTAGAAAACTTGGTTTATTATTTAAAACTTGATTTTCTTTAAAACCCGAGTTTTATCAAATATACCTTAGGCAAATTGATTCAAAATTGGCATATTAACTCACCTAAAGACCTTGCCTAAGTATTGGAAAAGAAAGAAAAAAAAAAAAGGATAGGTTTTCGGGGCCAAAAGGCTCAACCGGTCGAGGCTATGGCCAACCGGCTCAACCGGTTGGGGAACCGGTCGACCGGTTTCCCTTGTCCGGTCAAGGTTAGGTCGAGGGAGGCACAAAAACCTTCTCTCTCTCACAGTAGCTTTCTCTTCCCGGTCGAGCCTTACCCTTGTCCGGTCGATGTCCGGTCGAAGCAACGGTAACCTGTTATGCATTAAATGCTCCAACGGCTAGTGATCCGATCGACCCTTTGCTCGTCCAGTCGAGGCTACTTTCTGCTGTTTTTGTCTCCCGAGCTTAGAAACCTATAAATTGAGAGTTCCACTTCATTCATGAAAAAAAGAACCTTTACAATCAATTGTCTACCTACCTATTCTTGATCAAAAAGCTCTCATTTCTTTCTTAGTGCATTAAACCATCATTTGCATATTCTTAGTGCACTCTTGTAAATCATCCTAGCATTCTCTTGTACTTGAGTCATCCTTAAGCTAGGTTGAGAGTTTTATCTTTGTGTAAATTGAGTGTGAAAGCCTTCAAGTGGTTCAAATCTTGAAGAGATTGTGTAAGAGCCCATTGGAGCCGGAATCCAAGTGTAAGAAGATTGAAAGTTTGATTGAAGCTTCAAGTTAGTGGAACCCTCACTCGGTTAGGAGATTGAGGAGAGTGGACGTAGGCAAGGGAGTGCCGAACCACTATAAACCCGAGTTTGAATTCTCTAACTTTATCTCTTTCCTTTATTTATTTTGTGCATATATTATTGTGTGGAAAAAGATTTTGAAAAACCTAATTCACCCCCCCTTTTGGGTATTTTCCTTAATTATTCATAACCTTTGTTTTATCAGTATTTTTTAGGGTCATTCTATGGTACCGAAAATCACTTTTTGGTACCATGTCCACCCTTTTAGGCTAATAGGATTAAGACACATGCCATGCAAGATAAATACAAAATTAAAAAAAAAAAAAAAACAATTCTTCAAGTTACCCAATCTTATCTTGCTATGGGAATTAATCCCATATAGCACACATTGTTAACATCTATTACAATGACCAATTATAAAATCATGTTTAATGTAATTATTTTATTTTGGGAATATTTTTTATGAACTAGAAAAATAAAGAAAATTTTGGAAAAAGAAATTGCAATTTATCTAATATGAAGAAAATTAGGGATATGGAGAGAAGTGGGGGGCGAGAGCGGGAATATTCCACTATTTACTTGAAAACTCGAAAACACCCCAAATATGAAAATGAAATATGGACAACATGAGAGAATACAGAGAATAGAGAGAAGTCAGAAAGATGCCACTCCTACATAAAAAATTTAGCATCCGAAACAACTAGAATATCTCATCTGAAAACACTCAACAACACATAAAAACATCTAACAACACATGAAGACAACCGAAAATACCCGAAAAAAAAAAAAAAAATCTAAAACACAACACTTTTTAATATTCCAAAAACACCTTAAATGCACGGATCATATATAGAGAAGAGTGGAGGCTTAAAAAACACATAGATGTGGAGATGAGTGAGGGATGACAACACTTTTTAATATTCCGAAAACAACTAAAATGCACGGATCATATATGGAGAAGAGCGAAGGCTTAAAAAACATAGAGATGTGGAGATGAGTGGGGGATGAGTATGGAGAAGAGAGGAAAATAAGGGGAAAGACGGGAAAAAAGGGGAGAGATTAGGTACCTATATATATATATATATTTTTTTTTTCACTTATCAATTGGACGGCTGAGATGAAATCTTTTCCATCCAACGACTCAAATAAAATGGAGGCATGATACATTCGGAGGCATTGTAGAATTTTTCTATATTTTATTCTTATTTATTTATTTTTTCCATGTGAGGGTTATTGATTGGACTAAAGGATATATTAAAAAAAAAAAATATGACGTTGTGTTTCGACATTCTCCTTTTCCCTCCTAGTTTTCTTCCGCACCAATCTCTATAAATTGAAAAGTGAAAACCTAACCCTAATCGATCCCTATCACATTTTCTTTCATTTTCTCGAATCACTCCATTGTATTTGACGCAATACACAATGGCTAGAAAACAGATGAAACATCTAAGAAAATCAAAGCGCCCATCAATTGCGCGAATAATTGATCAATCGAAGTGCAAGATGAAAAGCAAAATTTCTACCCCAGTAGAACTCATAGAGGATCTAGAGGAGCTGAAAGGTAGCTATTGAAGTCTGAAAGAAGTCGAAACAAAGGTCAAGAAGGCTAAGAAAGAGAAAAAAAAAATGCTAAAATGATTTTAGATATAATAAATCAAATATACTTCCACCACCACATTATCTCAACATAAGTTTTTTTTCACATTTCAATAAATTTTATATTCATATCTTACTATAATCAATCAAATGCCAAATAAAATACAAATATCATTACCACTCCAAAATTTTCCCTAAATCTCTTTACATTTTTAATGGTGACAAAATTAGCATATAAATTATTTTCAATGTTCAATTATGGATCTAACCACATTATTTTTCATTAATGTGATCAATCCATAAATCTAACAAAAATCATGAAATATAATCGATACAATCTTGTAAAACACATTATCAATACTCAATTTTTTTTTCTTAATATAGAACTTCTCAAATAATTACAATACAACGGCCTTTTGATTAAAAAAAAAATTGTCCTTTTCAACTTTATTTTTCTTCGTACTTTACGTCGTGTTATTCTTCTTCTAGCTATGTCTTCAATTCGGGTCTTCAACCAGAAAGTTTAGAACTTGAAAACACCCCCTTACAATTCTTAAACCAAATATGAAATACGAAGAAAATTAAGGATATGGAGAAGAGAGGAAAGGGGGAGCGGGAATATCACACTCTTTACTTGAAAACCCAAAAACACCCCAAATATGAAAATGAAATATGGACAACAGAAACGAATACATGGAAGAAAGGGAAGTTGGAAAGATGTCACTCCTACATAAAAAATTTAGCACCCAAAACAACTAGAATATCTCATTCGAAAACACCCAACAACACACGAAAACATCCAACAACACATGAAGACAACCAAAAACACTTGAAAAGAACAAAAATATTTGAAAACACAACACATTTTAATCTTCTGAAATGCACGGATAATATATGGAGAAGAGCAGAGGCTTAAAAAACACAGAGATATGGAGATGAGTGGGGGAAACACAACACTTTTAAATCTTTAAAAAACAGCTGAAATGCACAGATCATATATGGAAAAGAGCGGAGGCTTCAAAAACACAGAGATGTGGAGATGAATGGGGAATGACAACACTTTTTAATCTTTCGAAAACAGATGAAATGCACTGATTATATATTGAGAAGAGCGAAGGTTTCAAAAACACAAAGATGTGGAGATGAGTGGGGGATGAGTATGGAGAAGAGAGGAAAATATGGGGAAATACGGGAAAATGGGGGAAAGAATATATACCCGATTTATGCTGGGATTTTTTTTTTTTTTTAAAACTTATCATTTGGACGGCTGAGATGAAATCTTTTCCATCCAATGACTCAAATAAAATGGAGGCATGATACCTTTGGAGGCACTGTAGAATTTTCCTTTGGTCATGCTACAGTATTGAAAATCACTTTTCGATGCCATACCCACCTTTTTAGGCTAATAGGATTAAGACACATGGTATGTAAGATTAAACAAAAAAAAAAAAAAAACCAATTCTTCAAGTTACTCAATCTTACCAACCGGTTGCCATGAGAATTAATCCTATGCAACAGACATTGTTAACATCTATTACAATGATCAATTATAAAATCATGTTTAATGTAATTATTTCATTTTGGGAATTTTTTTTATGAACTAGAAAAATAAAGAAAATTTTGGAAAAAGAAATTGCAATTTATTTATTTTTTTAATATAAAGTGATAAACCCAAGAGGTAAAGATCAAAATTAAATTTAAAATAAACTAATTTTTTTTAAAATAATTTGGTGATATAATTTATAAATTATTAAGGAAAAGGTAAATTTAATTTATTTTAACTTCAAATTGTTTGTTGAAAAAATTTGATGAATATTTGAAGTGTGAAAAACAATATAATTGATTTATGAAGTGAAAAAAGGGGTATAAATAAAAATTTTAAAATATATATAAATTTAAAATTGAATTAGTTGTGTACTAATTATTAATTGAGAAATATATGAATAAATTATTTCTTAGCGTTTAAATTGAATGACACAAAAAAATTGGTTGAAATATTAAAAATACAAAAAAGGTATAACTAGTAACAATATGGAAATCCAAACTCAATGATTTTTTAGTAAATTTTGATTTTGAATTTTTCGGGGATCCATTTAACACCCTCCAAATGTAGTGAATGTCTTCTACTTGTTGAATGTTGATTGATCTTGCTTTGTACCTTGACCGACATATATGAGATTTTTGTATTTTTGTTTGTTGTTAAGGTATGTTCCTATTTCCATCTTGCTTATTTATCTTATTTAGTATCCATTGATATTAGTTAATTGTAATACTTAATTTAACTTGATTAGTAGAGACCTAATTTTAGGGTTTAAGACTCAGTCACAAACCTCTTTTTTCTTTTCAAGAGTCACACTTAAGATTTTTTTTTTTTATTATTATTTTTTTAATTAAAAAAATAAGTGACAATTTCAAACCTTTTTCCAAAAAATAAATTTTTCATATTAAAAATGTAAAATAGAGATAGGAACATACCTTAACAACAAGCTTTCATAAACAATCAATCTCTTTTCACAAAATTTTCAATGGTGAGTACTAAAAAAAAAATAACTTTTCAATATATACTAAAATCATTCTTGACAGACTTTAAAAAATGGTAGCTTGCCAATTATAGCCTTCACATATGAATATATTAACTAGATATAGACTAATACAAATTTTGTATAAAAGTTATATCATTATAAATCACATAAAAACTTAGTAAATTTATGTCATTATTTTTATTTTTATCCTTTTTCACATACCTTGACATATGAATACATTAACTATATACTCATAAATTATTTGTCAAGTTCCATCATCCTAAGTCATGGAACAACATAACAAGTTTTATGAATGTCATTATTGCTTTGAATTAATTTGTATGTATCATAATTGCTCATTTAAATACACAATATTGACATATATTGTCATTATTCAAGATCATATATGTTAAGAATTGCTTTTCTTCTTGTAATGCAAAGATCTTCCTTCTTATATCTCCAAAAGATTAAGCTATTAGAGAAAAAAATCAACAATATATATTACTAAATTTTTTTGGGTCAAAATCTATACTTGCCCCAAAAGATTAATCTATTAGAGAAATAATCAACAATGTCAAGTTAATACCCTCTTTTCATACAGAAAGATATAGAAATATGAGTTTCAAATAGACAAGAACAAAGGGCTTGATCCAAAAAACTCTATACCATGCTGACTACACTTGCCCAAAGCGCTTCTTAAGCTTGGAGGGAGGAGCCAATAATATACAACCACAGTCCTTTAATTTGTGACCATAAAAATAATTTTAAAGTTCATCATTTTGAAACTTCTTTTGTGACCCTACTTGAAAGGTCTACTTTATTAAAGGCTTTAAGTAAATTTATAAATTGTAGGAGAAAATGTATACCAAATTATTTGATATTCTAAAAGGGTTATTTAATTAAAAAAATATTCGAAAAAAAATGAATTCTATCTTTTAAAAACGTAAAAATATAACGTCTTTACAATATTTATCTCATCATCTTAAAAAAATATATTAAAATTATAATTCTCTATATTAATATTGTTTGCGGAGGTAGAGGAGATGGCAGTGAGCAGTGAGCAGTGAGCGGTGTTCTGTGTTTTTCCATCAAACTGCAACAATGGTGAGTGGGTCTTCTCCATCATAACTCTTTTATATATTTCTGAATTCTGATATGTTTATGTTGTATGGGGACTATGGGGGATATGGGGATAGGAGGAGACTCAGCTGAAGCTGTATTCTCATTGGCGGAGTTCCTGCTCCTGTCGTGTTGGAATTGGCCTCAACTTGAAACGTCCCATTCTTTTTCCTTCTTTCCTTCTTTACTCCAAACCCTAATTTTCTTTTTCTTTTCATTAAATCAATTTTTGGTTATTCTATCTGGGTCTTTTGTGCTTCAACTTTGAACAGGGCTGAAATACGAGTACAAAGCAGTGAACTTGGTGAAAGGAGAGCAGTTCAGTCCAGGTCAGATCATTCACCCATTTAGACTCTTCTTGATACGCATCATCAGAACTTCTGATTTCTTTTTATTGTTTTTTTTCCCTGTATTTCTAGGAGATGAACATGGATTTAATATAATTCTTGGTTTTGTTGGGATCATCCCGTTCCACTGATTTTTTCTGTGAAAGGAATATATTTGGGGGTTCTTATTCATTGCTTAATTCCGTTATATTCTCAGCTTTCCAATTTGTCTTTAACCATATGCAACGGTATCGGCTCCATAATTTATTTATTTATTTATGGGTACTAGACTTACCTTAATCATTCTGTTGTTTTTCAAGTAGCTTCTTAATATTTTTACAATTCTCGAATTTTAGAGTTTTCAAAGCTGAATCCTCTCAATTTTGTGCCGGCACTAGTGGATGGGGACATAGTAGTTGCTGATTCTTTTGCCATTTTGATGGTGAGTCATTTGCAGTTGCCATTTTCTTGGTCACGATTAGAGGCCTCATAATTAATGCTAATGTCAGTTTCCTACTTTTTGTAAAATGTTTCTTGTTCTGACTTGTCATGTGCAGTATTTGGAAGAGAAGTATCCTCAACATCCATTGTTGCCTCAGGATCTACATAAAAGAGCTATCAATTACCAGGTAAAACCGTTTGAAATAAAATAAATAAAGAAAGATAAATAAAGAAAAGAAGAAACCAGGTAAACTTGCATTTGATTTCTTTCCCTTTCGAAATCTGGTTTCTTATTGGCTTGTCACTTCTTCCCAAAAGTTCATGAACCAGCTTAAAGTTGTTAATATTTGGTGAACCTAAAATTTATTTTATTGGAAATTTCTGCTCATAGCATCAACTATTTGACCCACAGCCAGGTTCTAAATCCCAATTGACATTTTTTAATAGAGAAAATTCAGAGATATTTTCTTTAGTTAGGTTGGGAAGGGCAAGGAGATCTTTTTTTAAATTGGAATTGCTATGGAGTTGTTGTGGGGGCAGTGGGGGTGTGGAGTTGGTTTCAATTAAGAATAGACCTTTTTAGGTGAGAGGCTTTGGAGATTTCTAAGATAGCAAGGTTAATACAAGGATCCATAAGCATAGTTTTAAAAGGCGCAAGGCACACCTAAGGTGTAGAAATCTCCTACAACTTAGGTTCAAGACGCACACTTGAGTGAAGTGAAATGTGCCCTAAGATGCATATCAATTTCATAAAATATAATCGAAAATCTAATCCAATCAATAAAAAGTTTAAGATTCCAAACATTTAAAAGGAGCGTTCAACAAAAAAATAGTGAAATTATATAAATTTGAATATACAATTAGCAGGATTAAAGTATTTAAAAAGTAAAAGTAAAGTAGACAAGGTGCACCTCTCCAACAAGGCGCATGCCTTGGCCAACGAGGCATGATAACTAGGGAATGGTTGCGCCTTAGGAGCATTCCTTTTCAAACTATGTCTATGAGCTGCATTCCAGCAGATGGGGTGCACCAACTTGGTTGTCATGTAGTTGCGCCAATGTCCTTGAGAAGGTTATTTCTTTAGTCTTCTCAGAGTGTGGGATTTTGTTCATCTTGCATGACTGAAGGCTCAGACATTTGCTTCTTGAAGGACCTTTTATGGGATGATTAATCTTTTAATATCCTAACCCCAATCTCTATCTCAAGGACGGAGGATAATCCTAGTAGTCATTTCCTTGATCAGTCCCTACCTATTATTTTTTTTTCTTTCTAATAACCGAGGAACCTTCCATGACCAAGCCTTTAGAACTCTCCATGAGGATCCAAACCTGGGATTGCTGATCGCCTCGCAACAACCAGCACCGAGTAAATTCAAGGTATCATAAGTGGTATGATTCGAACCCTAGACCATGTGCCACTTAATGGGACCACACTTTCTAGTGCTCACCTTGACCAACTGGGCTACCCTGACAGGTTTGATCAGTCCCTATCTTCTTATTCATGGAACTTTAACTTTCAGCATAATTTATCAGCAGGAAATTGATGACCTCCTCTCCCTTGTCCTCTTTGCATCATGTATAACTCTCCATTTTGTGACGAAATGGTCTGGACTTGGGCTCCCTCAGGCCTCTTTCTCTTTCACTTATTCTTTCATTTCATTTCTAAGATAAGGTGAGGATGCCTGAGTCCTTACGAAAGCAGTACACTATCTTATATATCTCTAGCTCAGAGTGTAAGGGCATTGGAATGATTTCATAGGATTAGTGAAGTAGGACAACAGAAGCATTTTTTCATATGGAAGGAATGAAATGAGAAGAAAAGATGAAATTAGATGAGAAAATATGAAAGACGAGACAATTAGGAAGCACCATCTGAATATTTCTCAAAAAAATAATATTAATGCCCCTGTTGTTATAATCAGTCCTATCTATAACCAATTCAATATACAATCCTAAACGATTCTAATCATAATTGAAATATTGAGCTAAAGTAATAAGAATTAACTAAATTTGAACGCTAATTTTAATAAAATAGAAATCCTAATTTTAGGGCAAATAGGAAATCCTAATCTTAATACAAATAGGAATCCTTCTCATCCTCTGCATCTACATCTAGAATGAACTTGAAATGAGTGGTCTTCATCTTCATCAATTCTCTTTGATGGAAAAGGACTCAGGCTTAGACGAGTTGTGGATATAGTATTGCTCAAGAAGATCAGGACCAAGTCATTATAACCACCATGAAAAATCGAATAACTTCATCATCTAGCACGTCCTTCATATGTTCCTATGTGGCTGCTTAAAAATGGTGAAAATTTAGGAATCTTTGCTGTTCTAGCTGATCCTGGAGACACTATCTGACAAAATAGGAAGCTCAAAGGTGCATCAAGAAGGAATCTATCCTTCATATTGAAGATTGGATTAATATTTGTATGCATTTAAGTCAAGTAAATATACATTGAGCCCAAGTTTGCAAATAATACGATAAGGTTCATTTTCTTAAGCAAACAACTTAAAGGAATGTGGTTAGGATATCTCTTTGCCAAATATAGATCATGATGTAACCTTATTCATTAATTCTTGATTTCTATAATGTACATCAGCAACAAGTTATAACTTTCGTTGTTTAATACAATTTTACGTTGTGTATCAGCATGGAGATCTTTTTTTGTTTTTTTTTCCTTAAGATAAGCAAATGGTGATATATTAAATCACCACTCAAAAAGAGGAGCTCACATGGTACGCAAGAAGTATACGTCTAAGAGGCAAAAAGAAACAACCAATGATCACAATACTAATATAATACTTAGTAAACGGCCACTCAACGAAATCTATCAAGGATGATCGACTAGCTTGCATCTTGAACAACCCACAAGACCACATACATAGAATAGAAATAAGGAAATCCTTAAGAGATTAGTTTGTGCATTGCACCTATTCAAATGTTCTTTGATTATGTTCCTTTCGAATTGTCCAAAATAGGCAAAGAGAAGCTATTCTCCAAGCCTTTCTTCTCTTCTTACCCAAAAAACCTCCCATTCAATGCATTAGTAAGTCTTTCACCAAATAAGGGAGAACCCACAAAATGCCAAATAAAGAGAATAGGAAGTGCCATTACCCTCTAGCTTTCCCACAATGGATGAGGAGATGGTCTACCAATTCTTTTGCATTTTTACACATAGAACAATAATTCGCCAATAACCAACCTCTTTCTACAAGTTTAGGATGTCTAGATTCAAAGGACAAAGGAGATGTGATCAATAGGTTGATGAGAAGAGAGGCCATAAACAATCCCAAACAGTGGTTTACCTATAGAGTGGTTAACAGAATTGTTATTGAGTGTTTCTCTCTAACAAGGTTTCTATGCAAGTCTTCTAGATTATGATTAAGCAACCTCTGTTTGAGGATGAGCCCTGATCTCAGATTGGGGCCAAAATTTCTCCGAAGTGTCTTCTAAAAAGACTTGACAAATTTGAAATCCCTACCAGACGCTATGAAAGTGATAATCCATGAAGCTTAACTATATTCTTAAAGAATAATTTGGCTACATGTGAGACATCAAACTGTTTGGGTGCAGGGATACAATTGGAGTGAGGTTTACAAAGTAATAGCATTCAAGGTGGAGTTTTAATGGTGTAGGAGCCTCCTTCAAGTAGTCTTGAATGTTTGCTTGGGGTCCTGGGCTCAATGGGTTTGCAATTGTTATCAAAGATTCTGATGAAGATGTCATTATAGCTTTTTCAAAACCTGTAGATGATGAGTTGGCTGTATTATGGCCTCATTGGCGTGCTTTCTGAGACAGAGGCTTTGGAGATCAATACCCATCAAGTAGAATGGGATCAATTGTTGTTCTCTCTTGGGTGTCTCAATGCGAGAGGGGAGCTTGGAGATGTGATGCATGGACTTGACAAATCTTGGATCTCAATAAAAAGATGCCTTGGTCGTTTTATCGGCTGTCTTGGTCTGCCAATCTGTATCTGTTGGCACCAAGGAACCTCTGTGTTTGAGATTTCCCCTGAGATGATTAGGTTTTTAAAATTTATTCTTGATCCATGGTTGAATATTTTTCTTTTCCATTTCTTGCATCCTTTCTCGTTTTTTTTATATAGTAATTAGTAGTTTTTTTTATCAGAAGTAATTACCCATTTGTTTTTTTTATAAAATATTGAAAAAAAAGAAAACTGATTCTTTTGACCATTTTTCTCTTTGCATTTCTAGTAAGTATTCTGAGGCTTTATATCTATTCTCTGATGTTTTGGACAGTACTTTTCAATTCAAGTAATTGATTTCTTTTTTGACCTAATTTGTAGGCTGCCAATATTGTTTCTGCAAACATACAGCCATTTCAGAATTTGGTTGTACTGGTATGTGTCCAATTGGGATTAGTACTTGCACATTACCTTTGCATCACTGATATCCAGGTGATATTTTCATGAGATTTTGAGAGTGAATTAAGTTTTTTCTTCTTTTCCTTTTACAGAAATATATTGAGGAAAAGTGTGGCAGTGGTGAGGAGCTTGCATGGGTCAAACATCATATTGAAAAAGGCTTTGCAGGTAATGGAATTTTATTACATGGTTTAACCTGATGCTTTGCTTAAGTCCTTCACCATGTTCATTGCAAGTTTTGCTTAATATTTCAACAAGAAGACTAGGTCCCACTGTTATGGCAATATCAAACTGGAATGTTTGAGTGCCATTCAATCAAGAAATGTTATTATTGGAACTTGTTAAGCCTATATACTTGGCCAGTTTTGTCAGTTACATAAGAACCTATTCATTTATATTTAAGTAAAATTACAGAGAAAAAAAAAGGAAAATATTAATGCATGTGATTGTGCCTCACGGTGTCATATGGACCATCTGAGAAGTTTTAACAGTGTAGAAGATGGGTAAATCCTTCTGAGAAGTTAAATTTCTGGCAATTGTTCTGAAACCTTAAATTTTAGCCAGCTCACTTCTTGTTTTTTGGTCCAGCACTTTGTTATAGTTATATAGACATTTATTTATGTATTTTTTGTCCAAATGAATAAATCAGATCAGTAATTTCTGGTTTAGTGACCACTTGTTAAAGCTATTCTTCTGAAAAGGATGGCATGTCTGGCTTTGTTTGCACTATCTGCAGTTATGCGCACGCCAACTTTAGTTTTTTTGCTTTGCCAAATAAAATTTTCCCTTTTTTCTTAAGTCTATAAAATGAATAATCAGAAGTAGAATATGCTATTCAGTTGGCAATTGGTTGAAGCTGGATTGATTAAGTCTGAAATTCTCTAACTTGAAGCCTACATTGCACAAGCACATCAAAATTTATTGAATACTATTGTGGATAGTTCATGACATGAGTATGACTACTGGCTATGAAACATACTTGTGCCTATGTATCTGTCAAGTATCCAAAATAGAGAAAAAGGAATGCATTCTATATTTGCTAGAATTTTTCCTAGGGTTCTTCCTTGACAGTTTCTCTGTTGCATGGATGTCAAAATGTATGGATTACCCCCGTTTAATATATTATTCTATATCTTTCTGAGGGTACAGAGGGACATAAATGATTCAGCAATATCCTGTTGTCCTAAGATTTGAGAATTTGATCCTTTCACAATCCTAGACTAGACAAACATATGTAGAAATCTTATCCTAGCTCTAGTGACATGCAGATGTGAATTGATGTAGCATAACTCAAGCCTAACCTTTTTATAATCAGGTTGAAAAGCCTTTAATGAACTAGACCTTTTTACTGGGGTCACATGCAAACACAAAAGAAGTTTCAAAATGATAAACTTCAAAAGTTTTTAAAAATTATTTTCAAGTTGACAAAATAAATGACTGCTGTTGTACATTATTGGCTCCTCCCTAGAAGCTTAAGCATTTTGGGTAAGTGTAGTAAGCATGGTATAGAGTTTTGGCCTTAGAGATCTTGAGATCAAGCCCTTTGTTGCCTGTCTATTTGAAACTCATATTTCTCTATCTTTCTGCATGAAAAGAGGGTAGTAACTTGACATTGTTGATTTTTTCTCTAATAGCTTAATCTTTTGGGGCAAGTCATAATTTTAGCCCAAAAAAATTATTATGTTGGTTAGTTTGGGATCTAACTGAAACCCCATTCTTTTGGGATTTGGTTGGATATCAGTTGCCCAAATTTTAGCTTGCCATAGCCCACCCCATTTTAAGGGTTAAGGGGATTGGAAGGTGTAACCAAAAGTTCATTATCTCCAATCTTAAATACCCTCTTTAGTGTCACTCCATTAGCTGTAATTCCTACAGCATCGCTATCATTTGAATGCAAGTAGAAAGGCCAAAACACCCCTATATGACAATCTGATGTGTTCCCTTGAGCCATGATTTGGTGAAAGAGAAATTTGTGAGCACCCCTCAAATTGTGAGTAAGAGAGAGATAATAAAAGAAAAAGACAGAATATGATTTGCATTTCACATGATGGAACAACCTCTGCATAAACCAATATAAACATATCTCTAGGCCACAAAGCTATTTCCCAATTAGCTATAACTCCAGCTATTTGTATTTTCATACTGTGAAAATGCAATTAGAGTTACAAACTTCTAAGCACCTCAAAATTAGTTGAAATGTTGATGCACATGGTACACAATGTTCAAGGATTTAGAATTAGTGAAAGGACCATATTGTCCTTTCTAGATGCACAACGTTAATGTTGAGATATTCCATGGACATCATCTCAACAAAGGGGGAGAGCAGATGGTTGAATGGGTATTGTTGGTTTAACGTTGGCTCTTTTTGTGTGTGGAGAAATTTGATCCATTTATAGCACATGGCATAGTATGTCTACAATTGGCTGAAAAGCTTGCTGCTGACTAAGCCAATGTATGCATAAATAACTCATAACATTTTTTTTTTTTGGTAAATGATGAAAGACTCTCAATCAAGTTATGGATTCGACTTAAAATAATTTTTATGATCAATAGTATTTTTTGTCTTTGTTACAAGATGACTGTTTCTGCTTAATGGATTGATTATTGCCTTGACCTACTCACCATAACTTGCACTTCAGCCTTGGAGAAGCTATTAAAAGATCATGCTGGAAAATATGCGACTGGAGATGAAGTTTTCCTGGTTTGTTTCTTCTGCTTTACCTGTTTCATTCCTGTGTATACAAAATATACCACACTCATGTTTCTGCACACCCATCTCTATATTCTTCTTAGAATGGCAATGTGGTTGGGGTTTGGCGAGTAATAGTAACACACGTAATGGTTTTAGTTTAGTGTGCAGGGGCTGTTGTTGTGTTTGGAGGGTGAATCCTTAATCCCTTAGTTAAGAATTCAAATGCAACACTGGTGTAGCTGTCTGGTTGAACAGAAAGCTATCTGGTTTCATGTATACAATTTTAAATGCCTTTTTTCTGCCAAACCTAACGAAAATGATACAATAAAAGTCTGAACCAGGCTGCCAGGGTAACTTCAACACGTTAAAGTATTGTTGAAAGAAGCATGCACCCATCTTTCTTATGTGCTTGAATTGCCAAACATTCCTAGAGGCTCCTTATTGGGTCAAGCATATCAACCACCCAGAAGGATTCTACCCTCTAAGGCCACTATGATCTAGTGGATATGGTAGTGTAAAGAAATCCAAATAATGCTTCCCTTTGCTGGCTCACATCATCATTGCAAGCCAAGGTATGCAAACCAACCATTACTCTTGTCCTAGCATCAGTTGTAACTTATAACATACGAGCCGACCTTCATTTTTCAGGAATGCAATTACATGGTCTAATGCCAAATGTAGTTTCTAAGAGCTGAAACTAACCAAGCTTTAGAAACTGTTTGCTGATGTTAAAAAGATGATGTGGCTGATTCTTGTATCAGCCATATTGCATATACATTGGAGTCATCTCTGCCAAAGAAACATGGTCCTTCATTTCCTAGTGTGCCGTAGAAGGAAGCTTTTGTCAAAAATTTAATGCTGCAAAGGTTATTTCCAGACATGATGAACTTGTTCATTATCACTTGCAGGCCGATTTGTTTCTAGCACCCCAGATTCATGCTGCACTTAAATGGTTCAACATGGACATGGTAATCTCCCTTCTATAAATTGATGCATCCTGTTTTTGTTTTTTTTTTGGTATTATTTCCATTTTTGGAAGGAAAAAGAAAGAAAAATTCCAGATCAGTGGAGGTGTTTGGTATTTTCATCAGTTATCAAGACTAGCATATGTCCTTTCTTGCATTGTTTCAATCATTAAGTTACATTTTATTTTATGATAGTTTTAACTTCTGATATGTTAAGTAGGGCACTGTGCAAAACGACCCAAACTTCCGTAACTGTCCTATCAGCTAGGACTTGTATAAAGTCTATGATTGGTAAAATTTCCATTCCACTGGACCTTGGCCTTCAGATTTTTACTGGGATCTTCTTAGTTGGAACAATGTTAATCTGGCTTGTAGTGTTTCTACTTCTGCTATTGTAAATCTTGCCTCTGTTTCAGAATGATTTCAGTCTCTTCATCCACCACTCCAGTATTTTTCTATGATTATCTGTGTACTTATCAGTTTCACTTTTTGCTATTCAATGATTGTGAGTACAATTCATGAAAAATCAATCTATCTTCCCCCTAAATTGGGTTGTTCACTAAGTTCTATTCAATTTTTTTCTTTTGATAGGTTCTAATGTCTTATGGACTATCCTAACATTGCATTTCTTAACCTGCATCAGTTGCTTTCAGATGGGTGCAACTGACTCATTTCTTGTCCCTGAACTGTTTTTGCAGACTGAATTTCCCCTTTTATTAAGGTTGAATGACGCATACAATGAATTGCCAGCATTCCAAGATGCTATGCCAGAAAAACAGCCCGACTACATCCCATCATAGGTTTGTACTTCAGTCTGTTCTCGTACACCAGTTGAACTGATGGGTTGAACTATTGAGAAGTTATCAACACCGAAGAAACTTGAATGAAAAAAAATTATTACATCAGTTTGTAGTTTTAGTTCTTCTATGTTTTGACTTAATCTAGCACTACATACTGATCCTCGTTTTGGTTCTTTATTCATATATGCCTGAGTAGAAGATAGGAACCATCATTTCTATTTTCTGGTGAAACTTTCTCCCTCGTTTTGTTTCTTTGTTTAGGTCCAAGACATATCTTGTGCCCAAGGAATCTCAATAAGGGCTGGACCGGCATTTCATCGGGTGGAACATTGTTGTTAAGTGAACATAAATACTTGATAATCAGCGTGAACTTCTGCAATTATATAGTCATGTCTGTCCAAAGTTTCCAAGGACTGGATTTCTTGATTTCAAATGAATATGTTTCTGTTTGCTTTAAGCCTGTTAGGGTAGCCCAATTAGTCGGGCCAGTAAGAGACACATGGTCCTAAGTTCGAATCCCACCACTGATAATTCTTTGATTTATCTAGTGCTGGTTGTTGCAAGTGTGGTTATCACAAAAAAAAAAAAAAAAAAAAAAAGTTTACTAAAGATAATAGCAATTGCATAATAATTATTTCTAAGGTCTCCTTTAAAAGCAACTCTCAAGCAGCAACAAGCTGAAGAACCTGTAGATTCAAAATTATTTTAAGGGTCGTTTGACATGACTTTTAATGAAGTGGTTTTTCAAGACTTACACAGCAAGCGAAAGGAGGTTTTTATTTAATTTGTAGAAAAATTAGATTTAGAAATTTCTTCTTAAAATATTGTTTGAAAACCATTTCATTCTTAGTTTCAAATAGCATTGAACATGTGTAAACTATTTTAGCACTTAATATATTTTATGCATGTTTGGATGACAAGAAAAAGAAATGTAAATTAATTTATATGGTTTAGATTAAAGCCTATATCTCCGGGATAAGATGATAATTTTTTGTTTTTAGTCTTATTCTAATATTACATATATTCTTCGTCGTAGTTTCTATTACTTGAACTTTCTAAAGACATCATTTTGATGCTTCAAGATATACACTTAACTGTTTTGTTAATTTTTTTTAATAAAAATATATTTTAATAAATAAAAAATGTAAGGCTTACAAATGAACTCAACCAGAATTTTGAGTCATTTTCCAACTATTGTTTTAAAAAAAATTCAATATTGTATTTGGGTTTAGGTAGAAGCAGAAACAAAAACCATAATTTTAAAAAGATAATATTATTATTATAATAGTTTTATCTATTATAAAATACCTTCTTTTATAAGTCAAAATAAAAATTCTATAAAAAGCAATATTTTGGTGCTTTCATATCAACCTCCTTTGTAAGTTACAAGCTTCTTTTAACAAAATTATAGCAAATAGGTAGAGAACTGGTTTATTAAAAGTCATGATTCCACCATGATTTAGTTACCTTAAAATAATTTAATTCGTAAGGACCAACTTTATTATTTTTTTGTATTTTTAGCCAGATGGGAACTTAATTATAGATACTATCGTGATAAATCAATTTATGAAATTATGATTTCTCAACATACACGCCACGTGGCAATTAAACTAACACGAGGCGTGGAAGCTGATGACATGGCAAGTTAATTGTGGCAAAATTGTATTCTCTGTTTCATGCATTTTTGTCATCTTCTTTGGTTATTTAGAGGAGGATAGGGAGCAGTGTGATAAGGAGCAGCGAGTGAATCAAACTGCAACTATGGTGAGTGGGCCCCTTTTTTTTTTTTTAAAATTATAATTTCTTTTATATGTCTGATATGTTTATATATCTCCTACCATTTTTAAGCAAAGAAGATGTGAGATTAAAAAATCTTGTATCTTGCAACACCCTTTTACATATCCCACCAAAAGAAAGAAACTAAGAAAGAGATTAAGGATCCATTAACTTTATTTGATCCTTTGCGTCCAACCTCTGAAGAAGCATTAGAGTCCTTTCAAAAGTGGATGAGTGATGACTAAGGGTGAGTTGTATACATCCATACTTGTAAATTTGTGTTCTTCACAAGTTATAAAATTACTAATGTTTTTTTTCTACTTTGATGTTAAAGGTCCACAATTGACATTGACTACTTGCATATGGATAAAAAATGGTTTCAATCACTATCTAATCATGGTTCATGGCTTGCTGACATGGTTTGTAAATGATGCCTTTTATTTTTATTTTATTTATTATCATGTTCAGCTTACAACCAAATAATATAACTAATACTTTATTGTAATTGTTAGCACATTGATGTTGCCTTCTTCTTTTTCTGGAAGGGGCGAATAGAAAATCCTCATATTTTTTCCTAAAAGTTTACCACAGTGGATACTATGTTTTGGGTATGTGTAGTTTGAATTTTAGTTATCATTTTTATTTTTTTGTAATAATGAATCTTATGATTTTGGTTATTTATTTATGCATGTTAACTTTATTCTATGTAGCAAAATGCTCAAGCAAGATGGATTAAGCATGGTAAGAAATGGAACCAATTCAAATTACCAGAGAATGACATTCTTATTGATTATGCCAATGGTTTGCAACCTCTTTATTATGTCAAATGGCCTGATGTTGACATTGTGTATGTCCCCATCAATGTTCAGACTAGTCACTGGGTATTAGGAGTTGTCCACCTTCATCGAAGGATTATATATGTATATGACTCATTGATGGGCATCAATAATAATGCAAGATTGCAAGTTGCCATTAAACCATTAGCCAAATTGTTGCCATATATATTGAATGTCATAGCATATTATGGGTTTCATGGTGACACAAAGTTAACTACCAGGAATGAGAAATTGAACGGCTATAAGATATTCCTCAACAGGAACATGAGTAAGTGATCTTAAATTTACTTTCATATCTTATACACTTAATTCTTAATAATAGCTCTAACATTGATTATCTGTGTACCATGCAGTGGTGACTGTGGCATGTTTGTTGTCAAATATGTTGAATACTTAATGCACAACCATCCATTGAAGTCATTAACAAGTGCTCGAATGGACTGGTTTCGGGAAAAGATGGCAGCAGAGTTATTTTATATGAAATACTTGTCTATATAATGAATTCATGTTGATATTTCACATTTTGATAATGTAGTTGGATGCTTTGTTATATGTAATTGGATAGTTTGATATATGTAGTTAGACATTTTGATAAATGTAGTTGGACAACTTGATATATATACTTGGATATTTTGATTGATAGTTATGTATACAATTGACCTTTTAAACTAAACTTGATTGTTGTCAAGTTGTTTTGTGTACAAACTTGAAGGTAGTTAAGTCCACAGTCTTAGTAGAACACCTGAACTTAATTATTATCAAGTTAATTGTGAACAAACTTGAAAGATATTAAGTCGAAGTCTATTCCAAAATAACATATTTAATTTGGACTTAACAGGTATCAAGTTGATCTTGTATAGACTTATAGGAAGTTGTGTCTATAGTTGCCATTTTAACCTGAACTTAACTATTGTCAAGTTGTTTTATGAACAAACTTGAAGGTAGTTAAGTCTACAGTCTTCAGAAAAAACTTGAACTTTACTATTGTCAAGTTGTTTTATGAACAAACTTGAAGGTAGTTAAGTCTACAATCTTCAAACAAAACCTGAACTTAACTATTGTCAAGTTGTTTTATGTACAAACTTGAAGGTAGTAAAGTCCACAGTCTTCAAACAAAACTTGAACTTAACTATTGTCAAGTTGTTTTATGTACAAACCTGAAGGTAGTTAAGTTTACAATCTTCAACAAAACCTGAACTTAACTATTGTCAAGTTGTTTTATGTACAAACTTGAAGGTAGTAAAGTCCACAGTCTTCAAACAAAACTTGAACTTAACTATTGTCAAGTTGTTTTATATACAAACTTGAAGGTAGTTAAGTCTACAATCTTCAAACAAAACCTGAACTTAACTATTGTAAAGTTGTTTTATGTACAAACTTGAAGGTAGTTAAGTCCATAGTCTTTAGACAAAACCTAAGCTTAACTATTGTCAAGTTCCTTATCAATAAATGTGAGGATAGTTGAGTCCATAGTTTGAGAATAAACATGCAATTTTCATTCATAATTTATACATAACTCATCATAATATATATGTACAAAAGTAACAAATATCTCCATTTATATGGGGTATGCAAAAAAAGGGGATCATTATTGTAGTATTCATCTATGTGCTTATCCTATCACCTTATACAAAAAAGTAACTTACATTTCCATTCACATGGGTACCAAAAAAACAAAAAAGCTTAGTATTACAATTTTCATTCCATGTAAGTTCATAGATTTCCAAAGCTATCATAATATCAAGGGATTGGTCGTTTGCATGTTTTCTAATTATGCCCATATTGACCACATCAACTACAACGAGATGTGCACTTACCCTCTCACCAGAAGGAATTCTTACTTTATCGGGTCTTCCTATTGGGCGTCTCGTTTTAGGTAGTAACACAATTTTGTTATGAATGTGATAAGGTATTACCCAATCTACTTCATTTCCAGTTGGATAAATACACTTTGAATATGAACATAACAATGCTTTAGTAGTAAAATACTGGGAGCACAAAGTGTAACATGAAATGTTGTAAAACCTACAAGCAGCAATAACATGTGCACATGAAATATGATCAAGATCAAATTGTCGACATGTGCATGAATGAGTGTCTAAATTCACTTGAGCACTAATGCCAACATATTTAACATTACACTCCTTGGAGTTGATAGGTTCCACTAGATATGTTGCTGACATATTATACCTTGAATGAAGTTCTCCATTAGCCCACATGGTAAGTTCAGTTGACATTGACATTGCTTGTTGTTGATGAGTCACAAACCATTTTTGAAGTAAGTTTCTCAATTCTTCAACCAATTGCAAAATCAAAAGATCTCTAGCATTTTTCAACACAATATTAAAGCTTTCAACGATCCCTATCGTCATGATATTATATCTTTTTCAGGTAGAATATGAACGTGTCCATTGATCAACTCTTATATCCATCAAATATCTTGCTGCTCTTGGGCCAATCATCTCTAATTGCCCAAATATAAAATTAAACTCTAAAACACAATTAGCATGGGCAGCATCATGGAACAACTTATGAGTTACATGATTCTTGAACTTTGTCTTCAAATTTTGTCCAACGTGATAAGTGCAGACACCATGCCTCGCATGGGAAAATACTTTATGTACTAATTTCTCAATGCTACCATGTTGATCTGATATCACAAACCAATCATCAATGTGTCCAATTGTATCATGCAATTTTTGTGAAAACCACTCCCATGAGACATCATTTTCTTAATCACCAATCCCAAAGGTTAAAAGGTATATCTGATTGTTGCCATCTTTACACACTACAATAAATAAAGTCCCCAAGTACTTTGCTTTAAAAAAATGTCCCATCAACTGCAACCACAGGCCTTATTGATGTGTGAAACCCAACAAGAGATGCACCAATCGACATAAAAAAAGTATTTGAATTGATTATCACAATCAATAACTATATCAGTAATAGTACCAATATTTTTTTGCTCTAAAACATAACAATAAGATGATAAAGTGTTATAAGACTCCTCAGCTGATCCCCTAATAGAACCTAGAGCAAGTTCTCTAACTCTCCGTGCCTTATCATAACTGATTTGAATGACATACTGCTTTCGAATGTCTGCTATAATGTCTTTTGGTCGAAATTCACAACCAACCCCTTGATATGTTTCTCTTATACTCTCACCAATCAACCAACTACTTGCATGTTGATTGTCACGAGACATCATATCTAACCGACAAGTGTGTGTTGAATAGTATTTCATTATTTGAAGCATATTGGAAATCCCCAACTTGGTAGCACGAACTCGCCACTTGCATTCTTTATCAAAACATTCAACAAACAATAACTTAGTAGTGGATTTAGTTGTTTTGAACTCAAACTTCCTTTTGAGAGCCATCATATACAACTTCCTTTGTAATTCTTTCTTGCTTGAGTATATTTGGTGCTCTTCTAGATGGTCATCACTAATTCCACTAACTATAGGTTGTCACATCATGTTTTGTCCTTCGTTTGCTACACTTTCGATTATAGTGGGATTGTCATGTATGAAACCATCATTTGTATCAATAATGGTCAAGATTTCTGCACTCTAAGCTGAATCAGTTCTGAATGAGCCAATTTGGGTCTCTTGCTTATCATTAGTAGGGTTAGTATCCATCCTATAATCCTACCCATTAATTGTAGTCTCATTCATGTTCCAATCATGAACTTTATACCCTTCAAGTGACTCATTTTGAAATCTTAGTCCATTTTCACCATCAACAGTAAGAGTTTCAACCGACTCACAATGAATGTGTGTGCTTTTATGCATCAACATTGAGTCCCCGTTCAATTCTTTATCAATCTCAGAAGACATATGATATTCGGAATAAGAATTGCAAATTGATTTTGGACTGTGACTGTCAATTCTCTTTTCAACTATGATGCACAATGGAACATGTAGCTTACCATTTGTACAATTTAAACCAATAAAGAATTTCACATCCCCATCATCAGTTAGTTGCATAGGACTTGTGGGTATGTTAGCATTGAATACATACTTCATTGAAAGAAAACAATTCATTGGACCTAGCTTCAGAATATGATGGACAACCCCTAATAACTCTTTATATGATATAGTTTTCAAGATCTCAATGCCTTTACCTTTACTTCCTTCGAAATAGAAAGCATTTCCATCTTGTACCCATTCTTCTTCATATAAAAGCATTATTCCTACTTCATCAACCATTGAAATAACAAAACAATGCAATTATTGGCATCAACATACAATATTATAATTTTTTTTTTAGTTACATCATAGCATTTCCATCAATAAGTAGGTATTAATTTAAAAAAGCTCATTCATTATTAAATACATATTATTTCATTACCCATATTTATTTTTTTAATAAACAACAAATAAATAATATTATTAATCATCTTTACTACTTCAAATAATACCAATAATGCTATAGAAATACAATGTATATAGTTATTAAATAAATTCAGATATTGTAACTCTCAACTATTTTAAACAATAAAAATATATTTATTTACTAAAAGATTGGTTATGTTGTAATTCATTTAATGTCAAGGGTAATTTGCAAATGATTCAACTCAAATTGAGTATAATTAAATAAAATAACAATAATATAATGTTACTATAAAATAACTATATATAATCTTAACTTACGTCAAGTTCAACTTAATATCCGTAAGGTTTTGGTATATAACTAAAAAAGATAACTTCATATATTATATCAAAACCCTATTAACACATATATTTACATCTATATAAAGAACAAATATGCAAACAATACCAAAACCATCATAAAATTCCATAAGTTTTATTGCTAACCATCATTTGATTTTTCCATATGAACAATGTTTCTTCACACTACACTTTTTAAGCTGATTATTTTCTTCTTTTAACCATTTTTTCATGGTTGTAAATGATATTAAAAAAATTATAACAATTTCAAACTTATTTAAATATTTACTACATCTCATTAAATGTTTGGAAATATTCAATAAATAAAACATGAAAGAAAAAAAATATGGAAAAAAAACATACATTGTTTATCCAGTCATAACTTTAAGCACTGTTTATCCGCCCACAACTTTAAGTGCTTTAAGTTGAAGAAATTTGAAGAGAAACTATGTGTGAAACTAGAAGAAATGTACCGAAAAGAGAGAAATGAGAATAACTGGAGAAAATGAAAAAAAAAAAAAAAAGAGAAAGTAGAAGAAAGAATAAAAAAGAGGTGAAATGAGGGAAATAAAATTAGAATGAGAGAGAAAAAAGACTTGATGTAGCTAAGGGGTATTTTTGTTTAGATTGGGTCATTTTGGAAGCTATTAAAATTGGGTGGGGGGTTAGTTTTACAAGATTGAGAGATTTTTGTCTCTTTTAATCGGTTATCCTTTATATATATACATACATAAAATCAAGAAATATTTTATTAAATAAATAGTTGATTTTTTTAATTAATTTATTTATTTTTATAGAAAGTAAATGAATACATTGAACTTTTTCTCCCTAAATACTCTTTTTACATATTGAAAAATTTTGAATTAACATTAAAAAAAAAAAGATATTTCTTTACTATTTAATATATAATAAATAATAAGTTATTTAATAAAAAATAATTAAATAATTTATTAAATAAATTTGTTTCGTACAAGAGGATAGAAAATACCAAGTTGATAAATAATAAAAAGAATATGCTTAACTTTTTATTGGATAATGTCAGGATTTGTTATTTTTTTGAGTAGAAAATGAGATAATTTTGTAATCTTTGTTAGGTGCTGATAGAGCAGTTTCTTAATTTCACATCTTTTACAAGTTCATTTTATCATATTATAAATTTCTTTTTTATCTTATTAGAGAGAAAAAAATTATCCAATTTCTATTTCACTAATTTAAAATTTGTATTATATTTTAAATAATTTTTTAGGTATTGTAGGATTAATATTTGTGTGTGCATGACTCTCAATCAAATTAATTTTATATAATATTTGAATAGTAATAGGATTTATGATAATATTATTTATATACTAAATCCATCTCTATTTTTTTTCAAAGATGAAAGAAAAAAAATAGGGTTAATTATGTAAATTTGTAGTATGAAATGGTTGCTTGAAACGGATTAGGAGAGGTTCAAATACTGGTTTGGACTTTGGGTAGAAAATGCATTTTTAATTTAAATTTTGAAATAACAAAAAATATAATATTCTATAATATTTAAATAATAAAAGGATTTATGAGGATATTATCATATACACGAAATTAACTTATAAGATTTTGTAGTTAAGGGGAAAAAAATTAGGATTAATCAAAAAGAATTTTTTGAATTTATTATGGGGCATTAAATTACTAATATTAATAGCTATAGATAACATATATATATATATATATATATATATATATATTTTTTTTTAAATGAAAGTTGTAAATAATGATAAACATATTTGAATGGAATGATTTTTAATTCTTTTAATTTTTTTTTTTTTCAGAATTGGAGTGGAATAGGGAATGTGTTTGCTAAGAATTTTGATCGACTCTATAGATAATGTGAGTCTCCAAGCCATGTTTAAGAAATTTGGCGATATTCTGTCTTGTAAAGTGGTTGTGACCGAGGATAGGAAGAGCAAAGGGTATGGTTTTGTTCACTTCGAGTCCAAGGAATATGCAAATGCTACCATTGAGATGTTGAATGGCTCCATTATCGATGGCAAATAGACATATGCTGGGAAGTTTGTCAGCAAGACTGATAGGGTCCTGCCCAATCCTGATGCCAAATATACAATTTTTTACATCAAGAATTTGGCTCCAAAAGTCATGTGAGTTGTGATGCGGAGGACACCCAAGAAAAGATGGTAAGTCGCTCGAGGATTAATTTCTTTGAGACACACATGAAAAGAAAAAGGAAATTCTTCCAGTTTGAAAATACCAAATTCAGGAGGTATTCCAGTCAATCGAAGGTCCAATACTGTCAGTGAAAAGTTCGAGAACATGGATTTCCAGTTTTTGGCAAGAATATCGGTATCTTTCCTGGTTAGATTGGTTGCATTTATACATATATAGTTTACTCTTTGAATTTTGGAGAAGGCAGCTGGTTTCCTCTCATCTGAAGATTTTGAGCACTAATGCCATTGTTCCATATTGTGTCTATAAAGCCATAGATGCTCTACCATCGTCAGTTCATCCAATGACCCAGTTCGCAACATGTGTCATAGTTCTCCGGGTTTCGAGTGGATTTCAGAATGCATTAAGGCGTAATGGTGCTTTTGGTTTGGTATTTTCTGCTGCATGCCCATGCTTATGGAAGAAGTCTTTATCCCAAAATGGTCACTGTAGTATCTCACCAGAATGACCAGCCACGGGGAAGCTGTTTGGGACATCTTTAGTAGGCCAGATGTTCCTAAGTTGATTGAGTACTTGCAAAAGAACCAGAAGGAATTTCGCATCATCAATAGTCTGTTATTTCTGTTACACGCCCACAACACCCACAAGACCCGTTACACAAAATGGGTATCAATCTCTTTAGTTGTGGGAGTTTATCTGAAGTGGTCCAACACCTCTGACCAAGTCTTCCACACATCTTCCACATTCCCTACAATTCAGGAACGTGACCCACAACTGCTTTGAAATGGTGGCAAAGGCGACGACGTGGTTTTGATGGGAAGCCACAACTCTAAATATATCGTTTTGGTCCCTGAACTCGTCTCTCAGTTGTTCTCTTCTTCAGTGCCACACCATAGTCTGTGAGATATCAGAGTTTGGAAGAGCCAAAACTTGTAGCGAATAATGAATAATAAATCAAACACCAATGGCTAGAGGTAATAGCCAATCCTAAACTTCTTTAGTTTTGATTCTTATGGTTTGTTTTCATCCATTTTGGATTGTATATATTCCTTACATTTGGTATCAGAGCCAGAATCTTGCCTCTGCCTTGGTATTATTTTGCACCAGAAACTTAGTTAGTGGTCATTTTCTTCTGAAACGTGAAACCAGTTATGTGGTTATGAGATACAGTCATGTAGTATGCTTGAAAGAAACATCATTTTTCTAATATCTCAAAATCACTGCTTAAAAATAAAATAAAATACCCTTGCTTGCTGTTGAGTCCAGTAACGCGGACTTGTGACTCTTGTCAGGGCATCAAGACGGTCGAAGATTGGAATGGCTGGAGAGGTAGGGTTGACAGTCTTTTGAATAATGACCCATTTTTCCACATTTATAACAAGTTGGTGTTTTCCTTTTGAAAATTGCTTTATTTGAAGATTTGATTTATTAGTATTTTTTACAAATTTCTTTTGATATTTTGACTCGGTTGATGGCTTTTTCCCCTTTATATTATTTTGTTTACCTTTTCTTTTTGAAGGGGCCACTATAGCGTCGTACCCATAATATGAACAAAATTTTTCTACTTCTTTTTTACTATCTTGTTTCTTTTTTTCCATTTGACTTTTTAATTTGAGATCTGTACAAAAAGCTAAACCTTCATTATTGATAAAAGTAATTAATTCTCCATATGTTAATGATTCATAAGGAATTCTTCCATTATAAACATTTCTAATTTTTTGTTTAACTTTTTCAACAAATAAAGTGGGTAACCTTGATATAAATTTTTCTTTCCAATAATGACTTCCACAATCAGGTCTGGCCATGACTTTGACTAAAAACATGTTTTTATACCACTTGAAATCTTGAAGTTTTGGACATCTAAGGTTATTGAGAATTTCAGAAGTTTTTTCTTGAAAATATACTGGATCTCATAAAAACTCTATTTGTGTTTTGAATAACTTCAATTTCTTTTTGCTTACTATTAACTCATGACTAATTAATTCTTCAAAAATAAATTCTAAATGCTTTATATGTTCTTGAAAGGTATATGAAAAAACAAGAATATCATCAATATATATATATATATGTAAGAATATTTACTAAAAATATTATCCATCATTCGTTGAAACATTTGTGGAACATTTTTTAGTCCAATGGCATTACATTCCATTCATATAATCCACAAGGACATAAAAATGTTGTCCATGGTTTGCTATCTTCTTCTAATCTAATTTGCCAAAATCCACTTTTACAATCTAGTTGAGAAAAATATTTACATCCTTGAATAGAATTAATTAAAGAATCTTTATTCGGAATCTTATAGGCATCATCATATGTATTATCATTAATCTTTTATAATTAATAACCGTCCTAACTTTATTTTTTTTTCTTCATTATGGTTTCTAACTAAAAAAGTTGAGGATCTATGGGGACTAAAGGTTAGCCTAATGAGGTTATTTTGCAATAGTTCTTCTATTTGAGTTTTAAATTCCTTTGTATCTATAAGGTTACATGCTATATCTATTGTTTCCATTGTTAAATCTGGGTTCTTAATTGGTATTTTATAGGTTGTTTTATTTCAATTCTAATATTTTTGTGGGTCTTCTCTTATAATTCCCCTTTTTTTCGCTTCTAATATAAGGTTTCTTTATCTTACTTGCGTTCCTTAATTGTTTTAAATAATCATTTATTACACAATCCTTTTGTTTTTCTATTTTGTTAATTTGGTGAGAGGTTGCATTATGAGATTTATTTGATATTTTTTCTATATTTGTATAAACAATTGTTGTGGTTTTAGGATGAAAGCTAACTTGGTTATTTTGTATTATTATACCTCCTTGTAAAGAATACACAAAATTTAACCCTAAAATAAAAGGATATAAACTTATAGCAGGTACAAGATAAGTTTGAGGTAATACTAAGGTTATGTTATTAATTATGATTAGTACATTTGAAATATAGTTAGTTAATATTAGTTTTTTTTGTTATATTGGATTAATTATACTGGTTGGACTAATGTTTGCTGAAAATTTGGCATGTTAGGGAGACATTGTCTGGTCAGAAGGAGGGTATTATCTTGATATGAAGTGATGCTTTAAAATTTTGAGCTTATTGAAAAATCTTGAAATATCCGATCTTCAAAAACTATATCTATGCAATAAATGCTTTCACACTAAATTGTTATTTGTATGTTGAAAACATTACACAAGTAATAAAGGCTCAATAAATGTGTTTATACTGAAAGGCCTTTGGTTTTACACTAAAAGGTCTTTTGTTTTGCATGATGAAAAGAAAAGTTTTTGTTTTGACTGTGAAAACTTTGAAAGTTAGTATTAGAGCTTATGTGTATTGATATATTAATTAAGAACAATAATTCTTGATTCAAATTAATTTTTCAAAGTACCGAACTTTATCTTACCGCGTTAAAAGTATGATTATATTTACTTGATTTGCTTATTTTATCTGTCTATTTTATGAAATTTAGCCTACTGATTTGATATGAATTAATGTCTTTTATTCCTTATCCTCATGGTATATATAATTTAGATTATAATCGTATAAAAGTATTGACAATTATTTTTATCTTTTTTGTGAATTCCTTAAGATCTATACAAAATTGAGGTTTAATATCAATGACTGCATAATTTTGGTTCATATTAACCTCTGTACTAGCTAAAAGAGCTCTTCCTATTATGTTATTTCTAATATCTAAAAGGTTAATATTTACAAGTGCACCAATTTTTTAATATAACTTTTGGAAATTATAAAACTGTAAATGTAGAGATAGAGTCAGTTAGTGAGATAGAATCTGTAAGTATTATCATAATACAAGAAGACATTTTGTTAATTATAGAAATAGTAGAAAACCTATTTAGAAATTCATAACTAGTTAATATAATGTTAGAAGAATTTAGTAACCCAATGATATTAGAAGAACAAGTAGATCAAGAAAACTTTGTTGACATAATGTGTAAAAACTATACAAATGAACAAATAATTGAAAAACTTTATAAAACCAATTTGATTAAAAAACTTAAAGGTATAGAAGCAATAATTGAATAACTTTATAAAACCAATTTGTTAACAAACCTTAACAATCTTTACAAATTTTTGTTCTCTTTACAAACTCTAAGAAACATAAATTAGAGAACACATGCAAATATGAATGCAAAAACACCCCCCAACAAGAATAAAATGCAAGTCACATGCACATGTTCCAACATTCCTCAACAAAAACCTTCAAACAGTTTCTTATTAATAACAAGAGCAAGATATCTCAATATCCCTATGATAAAAAAGTCAGAAACAACATAAAAGGCAACTCATATCTAGTTTATCTCAACATTCCCAAAACATAGATATCCAAATTATTAAAGATAGCTAAAACTGCAAATGAAATGAAAAGGAGAATAAGAGACTTTCCAAATATAGGTATTATCTCACCCCCTTTCAATAAAATATTAATTTCTAAAATTAAATGTTTAGTAAACTTGAAAGAATGTAGTATTAATTACTTCATTAAACTTAAAATTAAATAGCACAAAATTACTAGAGCTTTGATTAATCAATTAATTTTGTATACTAGTCAATGGTAATTCATGTGGGAATAAATATACATCAAGGCAAAAGCATTTAAACCGACTTCATTTTTCATTCTTGCATTCATTATTATAAAAAAAAATTAACTTTTTCATAAATTGTACAATATATATCAATGAAAATAGCATAATAATAAAAAAAAAACTGATGTGTATCATAGAGGCACCAAATACACTCACCATGTCGATCTTTAGGGCCAATAATTGGCATACACTGAAATAGGAATTAATGAATATAAATTTGATAAAAATGAAGAAGAATCACACAATAATTAAATGAATGAACATACACGTAAACATAAACGTAAAAGTAAACCCCATGTTTTAATTTATCATTGCATTTGCTTCACATTAATCCCTAAATAACGTTTTTGTATCTTAAATTCAAGTGCATTATATGAGTTGTAAACTGATTCTTTGAGCTATATAAGTAAAGGAGTGTTGTAGAGAAAATTACATAGAAATAATTAGTCAAATCCAAGCATGGGTGGCAAATCCAATCCAAGTATGACCAACGTGGTATTGCTCATATCATTTGTGATGACTCTCTCACATATTCCAATCATCTTCGCAAACTCCTTACAAGGCTACAAAGAGCAAGGATTCATCGATTGGATTAATCCGAAACGTACATATAGAATTATAAACGAGATGGACACACGAGAGAGTCTTAAAATTCATTGTTGGTCTTACGACGATGATCTTGGGACTCATGTTTTGTGGCCTGGCCAATATTTTGAGTGGAGATTTAGAATTACTGTGTTGGATGTAATCACTCATCCTACAAAGTTCACTTGCACGTTTGAATATCGCCAATTCAAGAAGAAGTTTGCAGTTTTTTATAGCAGAAGGGATATTGTTAATAATATTGCTTGCGTATTTTGTCTTCTCAGGGCAACTACAGACGGTCTTTATGGGCCAAATTTTGTGACCCACTGGATAAAGCCTATTGAGGCATAATTTAAGGTTTGTATGGAATAACCAACCACACAACTAGTTGATTGTCGAGGCATTTTCATCGCATCAATATGTTTGGTTTGAGAATAATACATGGTGCTACCTTGTTTAAATTCATATCACTCTATTTTTCACATTATATCACAAGTACTTTTTCTCTATGTGTGTGTGTATGGTGTTACAATTGTCGAAAAAGACTGGCTTCTTTAGTTTAAGGGGGTCAACTTTTAAAATATATATAAATTATGTCACTTATAAAGAATGTGAGCCTTAGCTCAATGGCTTAGCCTTGAGTCTTGGGTTCGATTCTTGTACCAAGAAATGGAGATTTACATTTTTAACATTTTCAGGGAGGCACTTCACATTTTCAGGGGGGGGAGGTACCTTGGGCCTTAACTGGCTCCGCCACTAAAAGAAACTATTTTATGAGAGTTTTAGAAATTAAAATAGCAAGGTCTCAAGTGAAATGAAAACGAGAATTGATTTTAAAGATAATAGGTATCGAAATAAAATTACATGAATATTTCATTAGAGTCTTTGCAAGATAGTAATTAGTGTTATTTGAAATATTGAGTATGCTTTTGGGTACATATCTTATTTTCTATTCTTCAAATCAGAAAGTAGTGGTAATTGTTATATAAGATATAAGAACTCTAAGAGAGTCCTAATAATAATGGTGTTAAAAGCTAATTAAAAGAATTGAGGCTATCCCAGGCTCCAGGAAAGTCAAATTCAAGCAAAAGACTAACATATTTCATATTTTTCATAATAAAACCAAATATGATAAAAATCATTTTTCTTATGATTTCTTTCTTTCCTTAATACTTTCTAGGAACCAAAGATAACCTAAATTTATTTTTTAAATCTTCAACATTAGTATTTCTAACATATAGGAAAATATCCTAAAATTAAGATAATCAAATTATTTGTTTTGCATAGAGAAGAACAACGCTTCTCCAACCATTATCGAGTCTTTTGCTTTGAAAAAAGATCATTTAGTAATTAATTAATATGCTATTAATGCAATCCATAGCTAACAAAAAAAATCTATAATTCTAATTCCATTTAGAGTTGCATATTAATGGGCATGAGTTGAGGCCTTAAAATTTTGGAATTTAATTTAAATCTTACCCATAATTATGCACTTATGATAATTTTACCCATGCTTTATATTATATGATTATATTTTGTTAAATGTAAGTTATAGTACTTTTGGTGTCCAAAAATATGAAGCTTGAACTTATGTTAAGAAAAATATAAAATTTGATTAGTCAATCAATGGATACCCCCTTTTTGTACTTTTGTATACTTAAGTGTTGATAGCACATCAAGAGTTCTAATATTATGCTTATCTATGATGCGTATTTGGTTATTATGTTCATTTGAAATATTGACATGTTAATTATATTGATTGAATCTCTTGCTTATCTTAGCATGTTGACTCTTCTTATTGTATGTTTGTCTTGCTCACCTTGACATGTATATTCTCATTATTGTTTATCTCATTCATCTTGATGTGATTATCTTGATCATCTTCGAGCATGTTATTTCTTTTTATTATATACTTATCTTGTTTATTTTTTGTTGTACAATTTTCTTTTCTTTGGTACTTTCTTGATCACCTTGATTATCTTGTTATATAACTCCTTAAAACACATTTCCAATTACTACTTGATATTATAATCAGATTAAACAGAGAATTATTGAAGATTCCTAAAGAATAATTGAACACATTTTGGGCTCATTTTTTCACTCATCCAATGTGTATGCCCAAGTGTGAAATTGAGATTATTAAATGAAAATAGATAAATGAGAATAATGAAAAGAGACAATAACACCCGATTTTAACATGGAAAATCGCCTACAAGAGCAAAAACCACAAGCCTACCCATGATCAAAAGCTTTCACGATGAATAAAAACCAATTGTATAAGGATTTACCTAGTTCAAGTCCACCAATCCTTCATGGACTACTTGGCAAATACCTTCTCACTTTAGCTATATGCCTTCTTCTTCCAAAGTATACTTGGAATCCACATCAAGCTTGATCTTGGTCTCTTCTTGAAGCTTAATAAAGAAAAAAATGGGTTTTGATCCAAACCAAACAAATAAAAACATAAGAGATGAATGAATGATATGAATCAACTTATTTTTTAAGAAAATCAAATTGAAAAAACAATTTGAAAATAAAAGTGAATAGGATTTTCTTGAAAACCAAGCACTCCCAATTTGAATTAAACTGAAAGAGCTTAAAGGGAGTGAGAAAATAGTTGTTGGTGTATTTTGCCCTAAAATAGAAACATTTAGGTTAAATATGAAAGAGAAAATATTAATCCATTGGCTTAAAAAAAATCTAATAGCAGATGGATTGACTTTACAAAAATTTGGATCTATCTTGGAACAAGGCACATAAACACTTAGTAAAAAAAAAAAAAAAACTACTACCCAAGCCTCCTCATTAGAAAAATAACCCAAGAAAAAAAAAAGCAATTTAAAAACTCGATTGGTTCACATCCATCTACACCCTCAACTACATACTTTGACATTTAAGTCTTTTCAACACCTTGATCTTCATTAGGCAAGTAGTTCGAAAAAGAATTTAGAAAATCAAAGTTAGGAGACACTTAGAAATTTTTATTCAAAATTGTCCATCTATCTAAAACAGTACTCACAAATATAATGTTTTAGGTTTAGATAGGTGTGGACCCCGTACTTTTAGCATGATGCGTTCCTACTCGATTGGCGAGACTCGCTTTTAATTTGAAGTGAAAAACTGATTTTTTTATAAAAAAGTTGGAGTCACCACTTACTTTTATTTATTTTTAAAAGGGAAAACAAGTAAGAACAAAACCCCTAAATGTGACTCCTTATTTGGAAAAGACGGTATGTGAAAAACCAAAACCGGGTTAAGGGATTAGGTTACCTATTGGGAAGGTACGGTAAAGACCATAACACCCCTCTAAGCATCTAAAAATGAGTCTCTACTAAATAAGGTGAAGCAGACATGACAATTAACTAGGAGATAAATGGATACCAAAATGATCATAGTTCCAAAAACAAGTCATGATAACAAAATAATAAACAAAATGAGGATGAGAGCGTACCTTGGTAACAAATAATAAAGCGTTGTCATGAAAACAAGGTTACTGTACAATGACAAGTGTAAAAAAAATCTCACACAAAACCAAATCAAAATCAAACAAAATCGATCACACAATTTACTTGAATTATTTTCAAAAGATACGTTATGAATGTCGGGCCACCACCAAAACCCAATTTATTCTGTTATGAATTAATTTTCATAAATTCCATTATTTTGTAATTATGGAAACTTATTCATTTTTATATTTAAAAAAAAAATACCAAAATTTACATGAAAAACCTCCTAGATGGTTAAAAACCACAGGCCTACAACCGATAAAAAATTCCACTATGAAGAACAATCAAGGTGTACAAGGATTTACCTAGCTCAAGATTTCCAATTCCTCACGGACTACTTGACAAACACCTTCACACCTCTCTGCCACGCCTTCATCTTTAGGAACATGCTTAGATTCCTTCCCAAGCTTGATCTCGGTCTTCTCTTTGAAGTTCTATCAAGAAGAAAATGGGTTTTCACCCAAACCCAAAATAATCAGAGATGAATGTTTAAGGAATCAACCCATTTTAAAAATTTTCTTGGAAAACTTGGATGGGATTTTCTTAGTATGTAAACAACCTCAAAATGGAAGGAAATGAGGAGCTCTTTCTCACGATTACTATTCTCTAGCTCCAAAAATATGAGAAATTTGATTTTAAAGGGAAATGAAACCCGTAGTTTGATGGCTAAAAACTAATCTCAACAAAAGGTTATTTGGATCCAACTGCCTCTGCACTTGGATCGATAAAAAAAAAAAAAAAAAAAAAAAAGGAGAACTTACAACTTTTACCAAAAATTATTTCTCCCAACTTCCCTAACACTTTTAACAAGATTTAAGACAATTAACATTTTGAAAATGGGATTGATTCAAATTCATTCAACCACAAACTCAACTACTTACCTTGGCCTCTTAGCAAATCCAAAGTCTTGATCTTCATAAGTCAAGTAGTCCAACAACAAATTTAGAGAACCATAACTAGTAGGCACTTAGGCATTTTGTTTGGAATTGTCAACCTAACTAAAACACTCACACTATGCACAGTGGCACAAACAGGGTTCAAAAACTCGGCCGAGTCATATCCGCCTCAACGCCGACCGTGACGAGTTCGATACTAGATACAATTTATACCTAGACTCGACCTTGAATCGGTTGGACTCAGGTAACTCGACCGGTATTTCGAGTTAACTCGGTCAACTTGAAAAAAAAAAAAAACTAATCAACATATTCCCTACAAAAGAAACCCATCATAACAAGAATCAAATTTTCAAAGAAATAAGAAATTCTTCTGCAAAAGAAAACCCATGAAAATTTGAAACAAACCTATGACCATCATGCGAAGTTCAAACCTCGTTGGAGAGAGAGAAGCGAATTGAAAACCGGCCTTAAATCTCTTCACAATCGAAGGTGAAAGCGGGAAAAAGACGACGAAACCCTTTTTTCTTTCTTTGTTAGTCGACTTGAAAGGTGCTCTCAGTGTACCGCCATACGCACCCAGACATTAGACCAATTGTGGCTGGCCCAACAGTTTCCAGAATGCCGTTGTCATGATGTTGATCCGGCTTCTGCGACTACGGCATCCGCGTAGCTCCGAATACGCGCATTGGAGCTCTTCGCTCGATGTCCCGGATCGCTCTGTTGTAAACCGCTGTTTCGTCGGGCGGTGGCTTATTTCTAACACCCCCCTTACTAGATCAAACAAATAAAGCTCCATTGAATGAATCAACTTCTCCCTCCCGAACAAGGGTAAATGGTTCGGGTAAAAGCCTATCTCAGTGAGGTTAAAAAAGGGGAAAGTCGTTCGAAAACTCGCGTTAGCTTTTTGGACCACCTTCTACTTTTGAACCAGTTCTCGACCCCGAGCGTAGCGACCCAAAGAAAGGCGCACTGGCAGCTCGTAGTCGCGGCAAACGCACTTTGATTGTTCAATCATTACATTAATAGGGGCCTTCCAGGAATTGACCAAGCAGGAACCGGGGATCAAAGTTCCATTCATTCATCTATCTCAAATAGGGAAAAAACTGAATCAAGAAGGGGTCAGCTGAGCTCGAAAGGGCTAGCCGGTCGTCGGCGGGCTTCTTTGTTTGTATTACTTTATATCTATGCCTGATTCCGCTCAACTCTCCCTTCAGAGCGACCCTTGCCTGAAAGCGGAAGAGGCAGGAAGGAGGTTGGTCGTAGATCAGCTAGTTATAGAATCTGCAATCGCCTGAATCTCGAGACGTTCTTCGAACCAATCATAGACTTTATTGAGATAGGTAAACCAAGGGGGCTCCCCCTCTGAGAACCTTATATGAGAATTTCATCTCGTACAACTCAAGTAGAAAGACCCAAATACTGGTTGCAACGGATATGTAATAGAAAGTTTGAAACTTCTTAATTCTCTGATTCAATCTTCTATGAAGATACGAAATAATAAAAATTCGAAAGCTCTTCTCTTTCAAAAGTCTTTAAAAAGAGCCTCGGTTGAAAAATAACTTACTTAACCTTAAATCCACCATTGCCGGAGTGTAGATTTTTCGTCTTTGGTGTGTTGCCGGTAGGAAGGTAGCAGATTGTAGTTGTATGGTAGCAGTGGGAAGGTCCGATAGTCTGAGAGGCTACAGATCGTGCATCGTGGTCTTCGTAGTGTGTTGGGAAAGAAGATAGCAAGGCTGCAGATTGGTCTTCGTGGTGTTGGGGAAGAAGATAGAGGGCAAGGGTTTGGAAAGAAGCAAACAGATAATAACTAATAAATGTAAAGTTTAATTTACCTTATTCTAACTTGCAATCAACATTATATTTTTAACTTTAAATTAAAACACCCTACATTGCAATCAATATTATATTTTTAACTTTACCTTATTTAAATCAAAACACCTGCCATAGTAAAAATTATGTTTTTAAGGTAAATGTTGATTTACCTTATTTAAATCAACATACCCATACTGTCATAGACACACCAGATTATATTTTTAATTTAATGAATCTAATTATATAAATTGGTAAATTATATTTTGCTGGCTAATTTGATTCATAATTTGATATTATATTAAAAAAAATTACATAATTTGAATCAATTAAAAATATATTTAAAATTTGATTTACCTTATTCTGTTGAGATTATATTTTTAATTTATTAAATTATGTAATTTTTTATTTTATAATATTAAATTGATTTACATGTATTTAAATTGGTAAAATTAGTAAATTCATGTATGCAGTGTAAAGTAATGTTTAGATGTTTTTTACGAAATTGAAGAATTGGAAAATAATGTTTATATGAAATTGGAGAATTCATAATGATAATATTATGATGATATTAAATATATTTATATGTAATGTTTTTAATTTATATAGAGATTATATTTTTAATTTATTAAATTATATGATTTTTTATCTTATAATATTAAATTGGTTCACTAAATTCTTTTTGTATGGTATAGAAATATAAAATATATTTATATGGTACAGATATTGTATTTTAAATTTATGTTTTTATCTCATAATATTACAAAATTAAATTACATTAGAAAATTAATAATTATTTAAAACAATTTTTTTTTCAAATAATCATAAATAATTTAATAATACGGAATGAAGGGAATGTATTTACATGGTATAGAAAATTACATTTATATTTGAATCAATTTTACTTCATTATATCATGCAGATTTTTATTTTATAATATTTTACAACTAAATTACAATAGGAAATCAATAATTATCAAAATAATAAATTGGTTCACTAAATTATTTTTGTATGGTATAGAATATAAAATACATTTATATGGTAAACTTTATATGGTATAAATATTGTGTTTTAATTTATATTTTATCTTATAATATTGAAAAATTAAATTACATTAGAAAATTAATAATTATTTAAAACAATTTTTTTTTTCAAATAATCATAAATGATTTAATAATACGAAATGAAGGGTATGCATTTACATGGTATAGAAAAATTACGTTTATATTTGAATCAATTTTACTTCATTATATCATATAGATTTTTTATTTTATAATATTCTACAATTAAATTACAATAGGAAATCATTAATTATCAAAACAATAAATTGGTTCACTAAATTATTTTTGTATCCAATAGAAATATAAAATACATTTATATGGTTTACTTTATATGGTATAGATATTGTATTTTTAATTTATGTTTTTATCTTATAATATTAAAAAAATAAATTACATTAGAAAATTAATAATGAGTTTTTTTCAAATAATCATAAATGATTTAATAATACGGATTGAAGGGTATGCATTTACACAATATAGAAAAATTACATTTTTATTTGAATCAATTTTACTTCATTATATCATGTAGATTTTTTATTTTATAATATTTTACAATTAAATTACAATAGAAAATCAATAATTATCAAATCAAACTTTTTAAAAGATTTATATAAAAATATTCATTTATTTAACTATTATTTATTTTAATAAAAAAACATATAAATAAGAGGAAAATAAAATATGGGAGAACTTATGTGAGATCGTGTTTGTTGTTTTTTTAGTAGAATTTATTTTTATATGGTAACAATATGAAACATATAAGTGAGTGAAAAATTGAATATTATAATTCTTATATAGATGTGTTTATATATATTTAATTTGAAAAAGTAAGTTGTTTTCCTTTTATACATAGTTAGGTTAAAATTTCAAAATGGCTTCAAAACATGATATTGGTTGGGAGCACGCAGCACCTGTTGGTGGTAGTATAAGAACCACGAAGTGTAAATATTGTGAGAAAGTCATACATGACGGTATAACAAGATTAAAGCAACACATCGCACATATATTTGGACAAGTGGAAGGATGGTCACGTGTACCGGTAGAAGTGTCACGTAGTATTAGACAACATATGTCTGATACTTCAAAAGAAAAAAGCACAGTTAAAGAAAAAAAAAATGACTTTTGAGTTCCTTAAATAAAGAAAATTTCTATGAAATTGATGAGAGTGATTCTAATGATGAAATTGAGGAAGTTGCTATGGTTGATTTTTGAAAGAAGACAAATGAAACAAGCAATAAAAGAAAACCGTCGAATTTTTGAAGAAAATAGACAAGAGCATCAAAAGGGTGGTAGTTCCTCACAACCTTCTAATGCTAGGATTAAACACGGACTGACATGAAGCTTCAGTGTAGAGAAGGAGCTAGCATACCTCCAAAAGGAATTGATCCCTACGTGTTCCCATCAAAGCAGAAATCAATAGAAAACACGTTTTCTACTGAAGGTGTGAAGAAAGTGGGTAAAGCTATTTCTAAATTCTTTCTCTTTAATGCAATACCCTTTAATACAGTTGATAGTGGGCCTTACTATCAATCAATGATTGATACCATAGCAGAAGTAGGTCCAGGCATCAAGAGTCTCACGGGATACCAAATTGGAAATACATATTTGGAAAAGGAGGTGTAAGAACTTGAGGTATATATAACAACATTGAAGGTTAAATGTTCTATATATGGGTGCACAATCATGTCTGATGGTTGGAGTTCTAGGACTAGAAAGCCTATCATCAATTTCATGATTTATTGTGATAGAAGTATGATATACCATTCTTCAGTTGACATTACCAACATGCCTAAGACAGTAGACTACATCTTTTCCCTTATGGATAAAGTTGTAGAGGAGGTTAGGGAGGAAAATGTTGTTCAAGTAGTCACTGATAATGAGGCAAGTTTTAAAGCAGCCGGTATGTTGTTGATGGAGAAGCGAAAGCATTTGTTTTGGTCTCCTTGTGCAACCCACTGTATTGATTTAATGCTTGAAGATATTGCAAGCATGAAGCAGATTAAAAAGACATTAGATCAAGCTAAGATGATCACATGATTTATTTATAATAACTTGAAAGTAGTGAATTTGATGAAAGTGTTCACCAAGGGTAGAGATTTGTTAAGGCCAAGAATAATCCGTTTTTTCCATTAAATTCATTTCACTTGAGAGTCTTATACGTTATGAGGTTGATTTGAAGAGAATGTGCACAACAAATGAGTGGTGTGAATTCAATAAAGATAGGAGCATAAAAATTCTAAGAGATAAGGTATCCAACATTATCTTAACTGATCGATTTTGGAAGAAGTTAGAGAAAGTTCAAACCATCATGGAACCTCTCGTCAAAGTATTGAAATTGGTTTATCAAGATAAAAAGCCCACACTATCAATCATTTATGAAGCAACGGATAGAGCTAAATTGGTTATCAAGGCATCAGTCAAGCAATGGGAAAAGTATTGGGAAGTCATTGATAGAACGTGGGAATGTCAATTGCACAGACATTTGCATGTTGCAGGTAATAAAAAAATTCTTTATATATTTTTTATTATTTTTTTCAAGTACAAATTATTATAAACTGATTATTATTTAACTTATACTAGCATATTTTTTAAATCCAATGTTCCAATATTCAAAGCATTTCTCTAACCATCCGAAAATTAAAGTTGGATTAAATGAGGTTATCAAGGATTAGAGTCAAATTTGGATAGACAAGCAAAAGCTATTAACGAGGTATAATAATAGTTTGTGACCTTTATATAATACATTTTGTATATGTAATGTGCATTAACAAAAAAAAATGTTAATGATGTAGGTGAAATTATTTGTTGATGGCGGAAGAGAATTTGAAAGTGCACTTACAAAGAAAGCAATAAATCAATCTCTTCTAGGTACTTAATACATTTACATTTATTACAAATAAGAAATTATCATCATTTTTTGTTAAATATATCATAGTGATTAATAAGTATGCATTTTCTTTATTATAGCTGAATGGTGGAACAACTATGGTGACGAAAGTCCACATCTACAAAAGATTATTGTTAAAATTTTGAGCCAAACTTGTTCTTCAGCAGGCTGTGAAAGAAATTGGAGCACATGGTCATTGATTCATACAAAGTTGCGCAATCGTTTGGCAATGAAAAAGTTGTATAAGTTAGTTTATGTGCACTACAATATGCGACTTCGAGTTAAGAATTTGATGCAAGAGCGAAACAATGAAGATTTATACAATCTAATTGATCTTAATCATATCTTTAATGATGATGATATATTAGATGAGTGGATACGAGAAGGAGAGAAGCCTATTTTATCATTTGATAATTTAGATTGGTTGGATAAAGGTCTTCCCACTAATGAAGAAAGTAGAGAAACAGTTCATGAAGATGATGGTGCCACAAATCGTAGAGTTAGTAGGTGTACAAGTAATGCTACACAAGAAAGAGATGTTGATTTCCATCGTAAAGGTAAGGCTCCTAGAACAATTTCTTCAAGTTCTAATAGTGATGATGGTGACAATGGGGGCAGTAGGTGGGGTGGTGGCACTAGTGGGGATAGTAGAGGAGTTGGTGGCACTGGTGAGGGTACTAGAGGAGATGGTAGCACTAGGGGCGGTTATGTTAGTCAAGTAGATCCTGGCATGTCATGGGCATAAGGAGGTGAAAATTACTATGCCACACAAGATACAAATCATGGATATTGACCAGGGATATGGGAACAACGAAAGCATTTGGAAAGACTAACTACATTTCCCAGTGATGATGATTATTCTAGTGGGTATGATTATCATAGATCAAATTATCACCGTATCGATGAGCACTTACAGAATTTGGGTATAGGATCAAGGTCGTATTTCAGAGGGGTAGATGATAGATCATATCACAACTTTAGAGACCATGATAACTCTTCCAATACTTTTAGTATAAATGATTTTGATTGATTTCCAATGATGCATCCAGAGGATATTCAAATACTGGAACACAGACTAGTGATTCATATGGATATGATCAATCTTCTAGTAGCAGTAGCATTGCTTATCGAGATTTTGGATGCTATCAATATGCTGTTGATCTCGAACAGCCTTCGAAACCATATTTTCTTGATTATGGATCATCAAGCCAATCATCTCAGTTAACATATTCGAGTTATGAACAACTCTTTCAACCATATTCTCACTACAGGAATTGCCACCCCAATTTGTATACTCGTTGTAGGACTGATGATGATGATTTTGAACCCCCTCGTCATTCAACATGGAATTGATTATTGTATTGTATCTTTGTTAGTAAAAATGCTATTATATTTGAAATAAAATAATTTTCTTTTATTAGCATTATCATAAATAACTCTAAGTAGATACTTTTATAACCATTTAAATAATGTTAAATGTGAGACAATTTTATTTTATTAATTTTTTGAGCTTATTTAATTGTATATATTTTCTAATGATTTACATAATATTTTTATAATTTTTTGAATTTTCTAATTAGCTTATTTTATGTATCACCCGATACCAAACCGATACACTAAGACCGATACGCCTTGGGTCCCTCCGAGTCGGTGATCGATACCGCGACTTTGAACCATGGGCACAAGTTTAGCAAGTGAACATAGTGCTATTAGTTATCCCAATTTTCACTTGCACCATAGTCTTCAACACCATTCTGGCTCAACTGCAGACCTTTTCTATCCAACAAGGGAGTTCTATGAACACCCAACTCACAAAAATCTTCCATACCCCTTCAACTTCCCTCCAAGCCACCCCTTACATTATACTCATCTTTTTAGTCTCTCTTTACGACGCTTTCTCTGGAACCTACCCTTTACAGCGAATAGGCTTTGGCCTATTCGTTGCGACGTTCTCCATGGTGGCAGCTGCCATTATGGAGGACAAGAGAAGGAATGTGGCGGTGAATGAGAAAAAAAATTATGTCCATCTTTTGGATCACTCCGCAATTCCTAATTTTTGGATTATCTGAATTGTTGTTGCAGTCGGCCTTATTAAGTTCTTCTACAAATAGTCCAGTAAAGGGTGAACAAGATCACCTCTAGTTCCTCTTCTGATGGTTGGCTCAAAGACAATGATCATAACAAAGACCGACTCGATCTTTTCTACTGGTTGCTAGCAGCTTTGAGCTTCATCAACTTCCTGAACTATATATTTTGGGCAAGGTGATGGTATTCATAGTTTGAACACTTGACCTTAGGCTCAAAACACATGGGCAACACCACTTTGCTGCATATGCTATACGTGTAAAATTCTTCTCAAATTTTTTTATATAGTAAAAATGTAATAATATAAATAAAATAATGTAATATATATATAGAGGAAATTAAATAACTTTTAGTAAATATCTTTATATTTAAATATTATATATATTATTTAATAAAACTTTAAAATATTAATATATCCATATGTTAATTTGATAATATTAAAGATGAAAAATTAAATATTATTGATTTCTAATTTTTTATATATCTAAACAATTTTATATAATATTTTTAATTGTAATAATATATATATTATATATTTATGATGTCACTGGTTTAATAACGGTTCGATCACCGGTTCAACCAGTGAACCGTGAATCGATCACTTTTTTTGTTCAATGACGGGTCCGATTTTGAAAACATTGGTAAAATCAAACATGGGAAAGTTAAGTCTGTTTGGCGAAATTTTCAAAAACTCATGACATTGTTTGGTTATTTTTCTCTGTTTCCAAATTTTATAACAAAGTGAAATAGAGAGCAACTTTTAGAGAACGAGTAAAAGTTGTTTTCACTGCTTTTTAAAAACAATAGAAACACACATACTCCATTTCTCTTCTACATACAATCATTATTTTTTGATTTTTTTTCATTAGACAAATTAAACAATACTTAATGCATTAGATTTGTTAACAAGTCTATTAATTTTTAAAAATAATTTAAGACTTAAATAAACTCATTAATACAAAAAATTATAAACAAAAATTGGTTTAAAACAACTATATTGTTTCTCTTCTATATAAAATTATTATTTTTCGATTTTTTTTTTTCACTAGACAAATGAACTCCAAATTAAATAAGAGTTAATGTGTTGGATTCACTAACAGGTCTAATAATTTTTAATAATAATTTAAAATTCAAATAATAAACTTATTAATACCATAAATTTATGAATAAAAATTGATTTTCAAATGCATGCTTTCTAAATCTTTATTTTTCCTAGTTTTTTCACTCATTCATCTCAATATAAGCCTAGTTTCTTTGCTTAACACTGCTCCATAAATATTAACTGTTTTCACTCTGTGTTATATAATGATTAAGGATTACTGACATGATTATTTAATGTCCGATTTGAATGAACTGTTTTGACACTTCTTTTTTCGCAAATTGCAGGCTACTGGGGGAGGAAGAAATTGACGATGATGGTGATCCCCAGCTTTTTTATCCTCGAAGACTGGCCCTTCACTTCTTACGAGGGACTGAACAGACACCCTGACTCTATCTTCACGGACGGAGCTTGGTTGTGGAAATGGATGGATATCAATTGCCATTGCTGAGAAATGGTGAACTATAAAGGTTTTTCTTCTTTAGCCTATTATGTCCGATTGTGATTGTGATTCTGATTCTGAAGACTCCAATCACATCAGCTTCAAAGTGTCATTTAGTTTGATCCTGCCCTTCATTCTTCAAGAGCCCCTAGCAAAGTATGCACACTTTCTCACATTTGATGTCATAGCCTCATAGGTCAACTAGTAGGGAGTGTACTTTCCAAGTACTGTTTCCATAGGTCTTCTATACGAATGACTAGACCAAATAAACTCCCTTTTATCTGATCTAATTATCTTACAGACGCTCGTTTCTAATTCTCTCCTCGTTGTGTTGCATTTAAGGATGAAAATATCGGTAATCACGGATATATCGGTAATTCGATTTTACGGATATATCGGATATATCGGAGATATTTTTGGATATATCGGAGATATATCGGTGGATATTATTGGTAGGCTTAAAATTGTTAAAATCTCATGGAAATACAAGAAAAACCTCATAATAATATAATTAGAAGTATAATAGACATTTTAAAGTTATTTTATTGAAAATTTTGATATATGTATAACATGATTTATCATATTTAATAATAATATCGTATGTATCGATAAAAATATGAATTTTATAAGTGTACATTTATTATTAAATTACACCTAATATTATGATATTTGATTATAATATGTCTAATTTTAAAATATATATTAATATTAAAATATGATCCATTTAATTCAATTGTATTAAACAATATAAAATGAATAATGATATATATATAATTTTTTAATATTTAATTAATTATTAATGATATTAAAAACATTATGAAGAAAATTATATAATTTTTATATTTTTGGTAATTAATTAAAAGACTTTACATTTAATTATAAAATAATTATAATTAATTTGCTCTTTAAAATATTCTTATATTTTCTTTATATAATGAATTTAAGTATATATATAGTTGTTGCATATTATATATCAAAAGGGGGCTTAGCCCAGGTGGTAAGTGGGTGAACCCCAAACCAAAAGGTTTGGGGTTGTTTTTTTTAATTATTTTCTAAAATAACACATATTAATATTCTTATTTATTTATTTTAGAATGGTGTAGGGTGTTCTAAAATATTCTTGATTTGTAAGGAACCCTTCAAGGTTCCAGAGAGTTCCATTGGTGCCTATAAATAGATAAGACCCCATTTGGCAAGACACCAAGCGAGTTCCCAAAACACTTATAAAACTTCTTTTGAGCAATAAAAGTTTTCATTTTTTAAGAGTTGCTTACCACACCTTCTCAAGCTTCCAAGTTGTATACATCTTAGCCTAATAAGCTAAGCATTGGAAGTAAGGTTGACTTAGCAAGATCAAGTGTCTTGACTTATCTAAATGTCCCACGAGCTTAGGAAAATACTAAGTCCATGACTCGAAATTTCATTTTTCCCTCCCAATTTTCTTCCGCAAGAGAAACGATCTCAAAAAAGTGAAAACCCTAACCCTATCATTCCCTCTACCAACCTGAGTCACTTCATTTCATTCGACGCAATACGCAATGGCCAGAAAACATAAATCAAAGCGCAATTCATCAATTGATCGACTAATCGAGCGATCAAAGCGCATCAAGAAACGCAAATGCTTTGCATCGGCACGACTCATGAACTGTCTAACTCGTGACTACCGAAATGTAACAAAATCTGCAACGAAGATCAAGAAGGCCAAGCAGCAGTTGAAAACTAAAAAGAAAATTGCCTATAAGGCCATAAAGTTATTTTCAAAGGCAGAAGCAATGCTGGAAGCTGCAAAAAGTGAATTTCAGGAAGGCAAATGATGAATCGAATGGAATCATTACATACAAGGATACGACATCGATTTAGATCCCAAGTTAAACGGAGCAATAATTGTAAGAATTTCATATATCTTTTAGTTAAGAATCTCCTGAAGCTCAAGTATTTATGTAATTTTTTCCTCTTTTCAAGCAATTTGTGTTCAATGTCTTCTTCTGTTGATAGGGAAGCTAGGGTTTGTTCTTGGCATGTAATCTCAGAAATAAGAATGGCAAAAGATTATGTCGTCATCGTAGTCTATTTTTATTTTAAAGACAAAAGAAAAAAAAAAGGAAAACATAATCTTCTACCATTCTTATTTCTGAGATTACACGCCAAGAACAAACCCTAGCTTCCCTATCAACAGAAGAAGACATTGAACACAAATTGCCTGAAAAGAGGAAAAAACTTACATAAATACTTGAGCTTTAGGAGATTCTTAACTAAAAAATATATGAAATTCTTACAATTATTGCTCCATTTAACTTGGGATCTAAATCGATGTCGTATCCTTGTATCTTTGTAATGATTCCATTCGTTTCATCCTTCGCCTTCCTTAAATTCACTTTTTGCAGCTTCCAGCATTGCTTCTGCCTTCGAAAATCGCTTTATGGCCTTATAGACAATTTTCTTTTCAGTTTTCAACTGCTGCTTGGCCTTCTTGATCCTCGTTGCGGGTTTTGTTACATTTCGGTAGTCACGAGTCAGACAGTTCATGAGTCATGCCGACGCAAAGCATTTGTGTTTCTTGATGCGCTTTGATCGCTCAATTAGTTGATCAATTGATGAATTGCACTTTGATTTATGTTTCCTGTTATGTTTTCGTTAAAATAACATATAAAAACAATTTATTAACTTAAATCTATTTTTATTTTCCTTTTACTTTTTTTTTCTTTTATCTTTCATCTTTATTTTCCTTTTGTGACATTTTTCATCACATTTTCCTGAATCCAAACATGGTCTAAAGGATTTCTATATAGTGGATTGGCAGCTAAAAGGAGGGCTATTCAAATGGCCCAAAATTTAGAGAGATTCTTCAATACTACATTTTCCCAATAATGTCATACTGGGAAAAGCCTTTTTTTATTTGGATATCAGGCAGTGTATGCTGCGTTGGAGATACAATCATTTTTCCAGTCCCTGAATATTTGGTGTCTATGTAGGTGAAAAGTTTTGGTAGATTTGAGAACATGTGAGGTGGTTTCTAGTCAGTGGGACTGGGAAAGTCCTTAGTTCTAAGATTCCCTTTGTGTACTTGCCAAGAAGCTTAAAGCATTAAAAGAAAGGCATAAGATATATTTAGAAGATGCAGAGCTCCTGAATCTCAAATTGGTGCAGACTATGTCAAGCATGGTCTTTCTTCTAAGGGTGGCAAAGAGTATTTCAATCCCTTTCTTTGATTTTGTTGATGATCTTGGTTGTAATTGAGCAGTAAGTTAGGATGGTTGTTGGCTGGCCTTCAGTTGGTTTCATGGTTTCTATGGGTTAAATCATAGGAAGGAGATGACAGATGGAAATCCTTCAATGGATACAATCATATAAATGCATACCTGCTTCTAGCGCTTAGCTCTGCTGCATAAAATTCTTTTCTGTTCTGCAATGGCATCCAGTAGGCCCTCTACTTTCCACTCTCGCCTCGCAACTTCTTTATAGTGTATTTAACGGTACTGTGAGTTTTGCTTAATCTTTAACCCAAACATCTGCATGTGAACCCTCCGGTAAGCATCTTAGACGGTTTAGAAGGGGAATACAGTCTCGCCAAACTGCCTTCCAAATCCCAGCCACCACAACCCTCAATGTCATATTCCAGTCCTGA